>NC_090725.1:139143930-139163930 GCF_036898095.1 Palaemon carinicauda
ACACATATAGATGCTGTCTTCAATTTTTGGACGTCTCTAAGATATTGTCTTTTCAACATAAACGTAGTAATATGCTCAAGAACCTTATTTATACACACACACACACACACACACACATATATATATATATATATATATATATACATTTATATATATATATATATATATATATATATATATATATACATTTATATATATATGTATGTATATGTATACATGTATATATATATATATATATATATATATATATATATATATATATATATATATATTGCACCATATGTTAAAACGAGTCCTTGATTTGGCATCGCCCAAAACTTACCTTGTTGCCACTAGTGACAATTTTCTAGAAACGGATAACGCAGAGTCACGAACATCCTATAAAGCTACGCAATCGAAGAAGTTATTAGACAATTCTCTACTTTGACTTATGCATTGTGGTAGTCAAGAAATGGTTACATGGGACGTTGAATTTAAATCTATCTGAACTTTTAACACACATTTTAAGGTGTTTATGATTGTCCACAGGGCAATGGAACACAGTTAATGTCCCATGACTAATAGTGTATCAAAATATGTAATGCGAATTCTAGCATTAACTACTTTTATATAATAGTCTGAATTTAGCCAGTAGTAGTCGCAAGATGGTAAAATAACGTTCCTTTTAATTCTTTGCGTTCATGTGTATAAATACTTACGCTATATAACTCTAGATTTGATATTACAAAATGTCTGTCTTGGAATATATTGAAATTGTTTTTTCACTTTGTATTCGCAAAGTGCGAGAAATAAAAAGAAGAATTAAAACAGAATATAGGAATCCTACTGAAACTCGCCTCTTCTAGATATTTTATGCGATGAGGTTACAACACCAGTAAATAAAAATGAGCAAAGCCCAATATCTCACCAATTCCAAAAGGAACGAAGAACTGATAAGATATATATCGAGCTATGGGAACTTTTGGGGAAAAAAAAAAAAAGATACATCTGGAAAGTGTTTCATGAAAGCTATGGAGATTCATCCAGATGTAGTCATCGTAAACAGAGCAAGAAATCATGCAATACCATCTCAGTCTATGACAGCTACTTCTATAACTTAAAACTTAGGAATAGATTTACAACAAAAAATCATTATGAAGAAGTTACGAGAACAGTAGGTTGGTGAAACAGAAATACTAGTAGGAGAGAAGAGACAAATGCTGAATAGATGAATGATATAGCGAATGGGAAAGGAAACGCTGTCTTATCTAGGAAAAGGGAGCGAGTGTGTTCACAAGATATGTGTTAGAGCGCTTGACGCGCTAATGGTGAGCCGACTGTTTTAATGCCTCAAGTGGATTTTACTTTGAATACTTTCCACACAGGGTGTTCATCGAGGATCATCTCTATTAGCGTTATTTATCAGTCATCTCAGTTTGTCTCAATGTTGACAAAACGTATTCTTAGTTTAGCTATGAACGCAAAACAACGAAAAGAACCTAGATAAGTCCGAGGGGTTGGAAGAGGGGAGTGGTAGTTAAGAATGGAGCTAAGACTTGGGGTTAAAGAGGCAGGAACCGTGACAAAATAATCCAGGTGTAATTTACAGGGGAAACCACCCAACATCACACCCAGTAAGCCATCTACTTTACATTATCTCTTTATAGATTAAATTTCATTTTCTATTGTTGTACGATATTCTCCCTCATAAATGTATATTATGTGTCCAAGTGTTTTTGTCTGTAATCAATGTTTAGTTTCTGGGAATATTTTTGTTTCTTTTTATGTTCTAATTTTTGCGTTTTAACTAAAGAATCTATTTGGCAGCTATTTACCAAGAAATCCATACCAATATTTTACATTGCAAGTCATTTGAATAAATTCTTGTTAACCAAGATAGGAATTAACAAGGAAAATTGAATGTTAATATAGTCTAATGATATCCTAATGCCTTACTGATGATGACTGTTCCTTTTTTTTAAGTTTAATCAGTGTTCTTTCTCTGAATTACAAGAAAACCAAGAAAATGAATTTTCTTTTAGTAGCTTATTATTGTAGGTACTTATAATGGTATCATATTTACTATTGTCTATTCATTCATTCGTTTAATAGTTGGTTTATTGGTTTTTCTTTATAACGGATGGAATGTGGCTGTGGCTTCCCTCTTTCATTAGTTTTAGCAGTTTCAGTATTTATTACGTTCTTCGCTACAACTCTCTCTCTCTCTCTCTCTCTCTCTCTCTCTCTCTCTCTCTCTCTCTCTCTCTCTCTCTCTCTCTCTCTAGCACGCACAGTCATAATCTTCATATATATATATTATGGATAATCATTATTAATTCTTCTTCTCTGTGCCAAGGAATTTCAGAACTCCCGGCTTTCCTCAGTATTTTTAGTTTTAAGTCTTGTTTTATCAGGAATATTTTTTACCCGGTTCGATCCTGTTGCCTCCAAATGATAGAGCAACAAATGAAAATAATAACACTCTCGTACATATTTAGGTTTTATGCATGCATATAAAGGGGGCTGATTCTATTTGATTAATTTTGATTAATGTTTTATTTTTTTTTTTTTCATTTTGACACCATAACGTTAACAGCCAATGATTTTGTTATCATTTTTAATGCCACAAAGGAAGTTGTGCAAAACAGTTATCTAATGTAAAGTTTTCGTTTACCTTTGAACTCTTTAGTTATTTTTCCCCCTTTTGCCGTTTGGAATCTTCGGGGCTAAGGTTGAATAGAAACCTCTGCTTAATCTAGCTTCTGAAAAGATTTTAAAAATACGGTTGGACCTGCTTGCACGTGTATTCTATATCACGTGTTTGCATCTCTTTCAGTTTTTACGAAGTCCAAGGTTATATAGTAGAATTAGGCAAGCTGATGCACTGAAGGTTGATGAAGTCAGGATGAGAAGCTGTAATAAATATGGTAAATACGACGTTAATTCCTAGGTGAAATAGCATAGTGTCTAAAAATTAAAAGCACAGAGGATAGTGAGAACGATAAAATAGCAAAGTTGCACTTGAAATAATCTACGTAAATAAGATTAGATATACAGACTTCACTAAGATGTAAGTATCACCCTTAAGATCTCACCTGATAAAAATTTCCGGAGCAAATTGAGAAGTCACAGCGTTAAATTCAAAACCATTGCCACTAAGTATTTCAATGCAAAGCATCCGATTCACAACCTCCTGCAAAAGGAAAAGTTAAAGTATTCGTATGGACTCACTATATTTACGAAATTAATTGATAAAATGGGCCTCCTGACGCTATACATTATTTTTATGGTATGAATGAATTTCGTGATCATTTGCTGTCCTTTTTACTCTTTTCTATGCTCCTTCATTCGATGATACGATTACTTCAAGTAAATTGAAGTTTGAGAAAGTTTTTCAATAATATTTAGCGTTGAAACCCAGATGATATATTTTCATCAATCATTCTTTTCTCAAAAAAAATCATTTTTCCATCTATGATTGTTTCAATCATAGAAATTAAATATTTTCATCAATTATTCTTTTCTTTAAAAAAATGTCTGAATTGAAAAACCCCAATATATTGCCTTAAGAGTACAGCAGTTTTGTCAAGCTTAAAATTCAGTGTCATATTGAGCATTCAGGTTTGACATACTTCTATGTTGACCTTTAACCCATGAAATCAGTCGCTTACTGAGATGTATTAGACATGGATTTGCAGATTCTATTTCCCCATCCGAGTGCTGAGGTCTATGATTGGATCGGCAATGGTCACGTGAACGCTCATATACTGTACAGTACATGTGGGTTCACGAGTAAAGAAATTTAGCTTACATTTGAATGCAGCTCTCTCTCTCTCTCTCTCTCTCTCTCTCTCTCTCTCTCTCTCTCTCTCTCTCTCTCTCTCTCTCTCTCTCTCTCTCTCTCTCAGACAAAGAAATATGTCCAAACATGCCATTTCACTTATCAATCGATTAACATAAAATCTTAAGCTTTACACACACACACACACACACACACACACACACACACACTCTCTCTCTCTCTCTCTCTCTCTCTCTCTCTCTCTCTCATCGCTATCAGGATTTGGGCGTGTGGGCGTGAGTCCTGTGAACGGGTGCCAGTGACAGGTTTGGCTACACCTACTGGTTGGCACTAGGGAGGGAGGGAAGGACCCCTGCCGAAGGGGGTAAGAAGATCGTATCCCTCAACGGCCAACAAACGTGATATTTCATAACTTGCGTTTTTTTCGCCCTTTTCTCATTGTCATAATCATCCAGGGTTTTGCTCAGGTCTCTCAAACCGTGACCTTGATTTTCTTTTCATCTTTTAATTGATTTTGACGGTTTATCATTATTTTATTGTCTTTTTTTTCTATGAAGACACAAGAAGGCCTGTGCATATTAAGCTTTTAAAAAAAGATGATTCATGAATTACAGAGAACACTAAAATTCTTAAATCCAGAGGAATTTCCTTTAAGTGTATCTTTTATTGTGCACAACATTACCTCCCGCCTATCTTTTTGTACATATGTATTTTTTTATTTGTTTACTGCCGATTATGTTTAGAATCAGTCATTCCGACTCGATTCTTTTTTATCTACACATATTATAGTTGCCAATTCTTAATACGAGATTTGAAAGGCGATGAGCCAATCAAAGAAAAAATCGATATGTTTGGTATGCAATAGTACTTTTGAGACCGTAAATAATTCTGATAAAATTCTTCGTTAACATTATAAGATCACTGGATACAAACTTTGGGCAACATTTTTAGGTTCAAGTTCTTTTGAATAATAATAATAATAACAATAATGATAATAATAATTATAATAATATCCTGCTACTACTACTACTACTATTACTACTACTACTACTACTACTACTAATAATAATAATAATAGTAATAGCAATAATAATAATGATAATAATATATTCGTTTAAAGGTATTTTAGACAAAATTACTAATTATGAAAGAAATCATACTTTGTAAATAAGATTGTCGCATAAATTCGCATTCGCAGAAAAAAGGAATTATATTTCTGAGTCATAATATTTCTGTCATACGACGTCTCAGAGAAGCATAGAACTGCAAATCGATGTAAAAAGATATGATTGAATTTCATCAAAACATCTGGCGATATTACTAGTGAACTCGAATACATGAAAAATATGCTTAGATATATAATTAGTACAATTTGCAAATCTGAATTTGCAAGACTCCAAAACCGACGAAAAACCACGTGCAGTAATACAAAGGGTGGATTGAGAACTATATGGCTGTAATTAATATATGGGTATTGATTAATGATACTGATAATTAAAAAGATTATATACGGTGATGTTGAGATAATGGTACACACACACCAACGCCGCCCTTGACGAGAGGTATCAATTTGCCCCTTCGCTTCCCTCACACCTGCAATTGCAGCCACCTCTTTATGCAATCCCTCCTCTCTCTCTCTCTCTTTCTCTCTTCCAATTTACTATTAAGCACGAGAGAGAGAGAGAGAGAGAGAGAGAGAGAGAGAGAGAGAGAGAGAGAACATAAGTTCCAAGAATGTGATTACATATCAATCAGAAGTGGCGAGGGTTGTGCCCTTTTACGCCCCCTTTCCAGGGCTTTGGAGTCAGAGCCTGGACTCCAGGTGGTGATCGGTGTCCCCGTCGATTCTCATTCATGATCCCGACACCACTAAGACCCCGTTTATCGGATGATTTTGCTCCTTCTGCTCTATTCCTCAATCTAAATCGTTGTTCCATGGCACTTAATGAAGGCGTAAACAGTCCCGAAACGTAATCAATATGATGTAGACAACGGACATTTCTCCCTGAGTAACTCTTAGACGCCACTATAAAGGATTCGGTCTTTCTAAAAGGTTTTGGATCCCACTGACTCGATTCCCGGGTCGTTTGGAAGTGGGATCGGGTGCATGTGATTGAGTCGCGGTTTTAATATCAGGAACGGCAGGAATCCACGCGGAGTAGTAATGGAGGAGGTGTCGCAGACCGATAGCTGTGAAACCTGGTTTGTTATTTTCCCAGATTTATTCGGACGATTTTCGTCTCTCCAGGTCACCAAGACCGGCAGCGGATACTTTCGATCAATATCACAAGTTGTGGAAATGGCGTGTGACAACAGTATCAAAATTCCACTCTTTGAGTCTTTTGGTTTGTATGTCCGAAACCCCAAAAGACGAAAATGAAATGATTCAGAGGTGAAAAGAAAAAAAAATCTCAAAAGGGAAAAAGGGTCAAATACGAAACACAAATTGGCACCTTCCTTTAGTGCTAGAAAAAAATTGTTGTTTCAATTTCAAAATTCACTGGGTATTTCTCTTTTTATCTAGTTTTTATTATTTTTTCTCTTTGATTTTCTATTTTTTGCCTTTCTTTACTTCATCGTTTACAGAATTTCAGACAGTTTTCGTCGTTTTAAAGCATTTGCCTTGATTTACTAAAACAACATTTTCCAACAGACCGTTTTATTAATATTCATCAAATTTCCAAAGGCTACAAATAATAGAAGATAGATAGGCAGATAAAATTAGAATAAACAATTAATAAATACATAAATAAAAACATCAAAGCTAGATTTTAGGAACACATTTTTCATCTTGTGTTGTTGGGATTTTTTTCAAAATTATGTATCTTTGATAACGTGTAGCTTAGTGAAACTAAACGAATAGATATAAGTTTGACAGTCCATTTTATTTTATAATCTTCACCCAAGAAAAATATGAGTCTGTATTTGCATGATTTTACATATCATTTTGTACATCTAATTCCTTATCTCCATCATTTCTAAAAGCTGATTTATGTAATCTTCAGTTAACGAACGTAGATTTTCCGCTGCATCCTGTGAAAATTTACTGTGTAAAGTATATTGTGTGTAAACCTTGTACATGGAGTTTTTAAATAAACTGTTCAGAATCATGTCACCCTCTTGTCACTGATGGCTGAAATTGAAGATGCTTCTGGAGACACAATAACAACAAGGTTGGAATTATTAGTTGTAATGCATCGCTTGAAGACCTTCCAAGCAGCGAAAAAATAAACATGACTTCGGAGAGTGACGTTCAAAGATTAATCAGTGTGACGAAATATAAATATAAAGAACTGTATCGAAAGATTTAGAGGTAAGCCCTTTCAAAGCCCAAAAGCACAATTCAACAGGAGTAACAACACTGGTCATTTTAGACAAACCAAGAAAAAAACACGTATATGGTCAGCGATAGAGGATATCAAGTGTTTGAAAAATACAGAAGAGCAAATGTTAATCGTCAGCCCGACATTGTGTTTGCAACAATATAGTTGAGTTCAGAGATCGTTATTTTTCAATTTAATTGATGGCTTTGCCTTTTACCGAAACACCAAATGAACCCGGATGCGTTAATATTTAACCTTTGACCTTACATTCATTTTCACAAATTCATAATCTATTGAATCCATTTTCAGAATTCAAAAACAATACTAACTCTTGGCCAACTGTTGCCGACATAGGCATTTTAAGAATATTCGTTTTGATGATTTTATTCTATGTACAATTTGGAAAGTTTATTCCAAAATATAACAACCAGTTTGTTTATCCCACAAACAAGTCTGATTACAGTGAATAATCACTACTAAGGCACAATTACAAGTTACTAGAAACTATGGGTTTGAAACCACGTAATTCATTAAATAAGGAGGATAACATTGTCCAAAAGAGTAAAGTATATCTTACCTTCTTTTTATACTCTCCGTTCTTCACAATAAAAGTGATATATGGGAGTAAAATTCACTTTACGGTCATCTATGTTACCGAATGGGATGAAATTAATGCAGTTTCTTTCATGCTTACCAAGTTTCTTTGAATCTCTTGTACAGTATTTCAACTACAAATAAATATAATATTGACATCTTAGGAATATTCATTACATAGTTTCCATGTGTGGCTGGGATTCAACAGCTATCATTATATTGTCAAGTATTAAGTAATAATTTGACTGTGTATTGTTATGTTGTATGGCATATCCATATAATCACCTCTATAAAGAATAACCTGTGTCGTTCTTATGCAACTGTGGGCTATGACTTTATGTAAAAAGAAAACCTCCGTCTGGAAGAAAAGCCGGGCAATTGAAAGAAGAAAGACAAAATGTAAAGATGTATGCAAATGCTGACAAGGGTTAGAACAAATGAATAATTTCATTTACAGTATTCTGCTTTGATTAGGATCATATATGATACAAACAATACTAGGAAAATTGTAAAGTTAAGTATTCCGGTTTAATATTTGACATTATACAGTACAGGGTGTCATTGAGTCTTTATAATTTAACAAATATATTACAAAAACGTTGATGAGATATCTTAATGAGATTTCTTCAATGTACTCAGCCGTTATCAAAGTTTTCAGTCACATTACATTTGTGTATTTCAGGAACCCTGCTAAATAAACTGCTCCAAGAATGATTGCTCTTCAAGAAAAGGCACGGTGTTTGTCATGGTTTATTGTTACAATCTCAGATACAGAGATTTTTTAAACTACAGAAATTTGTATGGATGAGATCAATACCTTGTTTACTCAAATCATGCACAGCACAAAAAATTTATAGAGGTAGTGACAATGCACAAAAGTCCTACACAAAAACTTTCGATTGCACTCTTACAAAGTACAAATCATTCAGTCTCTTGAAGCAAATGATGAACCAATACAAAAAAGTTTGCTGTTAATATGCTGGCACAGCTTTCCGAGTATGAAGCATTATATATTGGTTTATTGGTGAGGCAACCTTTCATATTTCAGGAAAACGGAACACACATGTGAGAATCTGGGAATCAAAATACTCCCATGTAACTAGGGAACTTCACCAAGGTAATCCAAAGGTGGTGTAGGATCATGTGCAATCGAATCATTGGTCAATTTTTTCTTCAACGAGACACCAACTACTGCAGCTGTTTACCTTGACCTTTTGACTGGATTTGTAGCACCATAACTAGATGACTTTCAACAACAATCATCTTCCAGCAAGTTCATGGATTCCAAAATCTAGCACTTCCATACCGGTGAATTGGAACTTGGATTGCCCAATTCCCTCGCCACCTTGTTTACCAAATAGCAATCAAATGGACTTCTTCTAAGAGGTTACGTTGAATGTATCGTGTAGCGAACAAAGATATGGGACATCGCTGGTCTCAAACAGAAGATCATTGATGTCATCGTCGCTACTGATGAGGCTGTGCTTGTAGAGAACATTGCAAGAAATCGAGTGCCGTCTTGACGTGCTTCGTGCAACTGATGGTGCCTATATCAAATAAGGATAAACAATAAATATCTATTCCTCTTTTTATCATGATCTCCACATTGTATTTGTCTGTTCATTTACTTTGTAATATCTTTTCTAAATTGCAAGGAGACTTTACAGAAATCTTGTATAAATAAAAAAGAGGAGGGATAGAAGAGAGAAAAAACCGGTTTTCAACGCAAAGCAAACACGGCTGGTAAATAGATTAGTCGTGTATTTCACACCTGCTTTGTTTCACAGTATAATGAGAGAGCACCTACGCAAAACAAGATACCCTGACGTGTCCTGAACGCATATGCGTTTTACGTAACTGAAAATCTACGTGCAATGATTAGCGAAGATCAAGTGTCTTATGTTGGCGTTTTATGTTCTGAGCTTCCGGTTAATCCTTCTTTTCTTACCCCAGATCATCATTCATGTGCTATTTCATTCATATTTCCCGGAGACCATTTGTGCTAACCTTATCTGTTATGCTTTGGAGTTTGTAGCGTCCTTTCAATGTTATATATATATATATATATATATATATATATATATATATATATATATATATATATATATATATATATATACATATATATATATATATATATGTGCGTGTGTGTGTGCGTTTGTGTGTGTATGTGTATTTCTTTCTGGTCACGCTATGCTTTCTCCGTCCCTCGGGTAGGGAGTGAGGGAGAGCGTGCATATCTATCCAAATATTGATCTGTTATGTTTGACGTGTCCCGTACACTAGTGTATGCCTATATCTATATCTATATATATATATATATATATATATATATATATATATATATATATATAGGCGTACACTAGTGTACAGTATGCCTATATATATATATATATATATATATATATATATATATATATATATATATATATATATATATATATATATATATATATATATATATATATTTATTTATTTATTTATTTATGTTTTATATATATATATATATATATATATAATTATATAAATATATTTTTTTTACTTGTATTAGATACAATAGTGACTTATCTGGAGTATAAGATGAATTGAGATAAGGTTTTTAATATAAAAATGGAGGTTCAATTTTGATGGAGATGGAGAGGTGTTTATGGACGTTTCAAAACTGATTTCAGCGATAGGTTCAGAGCTATGGTATAAATATAGATTATGAATGAAGAGGATTAATTAAGGTTTCCAGGTGACACTTTGTTAACTTGGGACAGTGAATATGAATTTCTTGTAAATATTGAGTTTTAAAATATATATGAGAAAGGAAAATTTAAATTATATGTGAACAACTGTCAAGCGATATGGGTAAACGGTTACCAGGAAGAAGAGCAATAAAAGTTGATATTAATGGTGGGAAACGGGAAGCTACTGATTTACAGGTGCCTTTGAGGGTTGAAGAAATGTAACAAATAATAAAACTAAAAAAAAAAGCTGCAAGAAAATTTGATTCACGTAACACATAAAACAAGGAAGGCAAGAGTGCATACAATATTTTATTTTGAAGCGAAGAAGTGTGTCTATAGAAGAAAACTCTTGGAATATATGAAGGAATTACTAAGAAAAACTGTTGGAGTATATGATGAAATTACTAAGAAAAACTGTTGGAGTATATGATGAAATTACTAAGAAAAACTGTTGGAGTATATGAAGAAATCCTTGTGAAGGTAGTCTTATATGTAAATAATTAGATTATAAAGGAAATTACAAATACTGAGCTGTTTTCTGTAGCATACTGGCTATCTGAAAATAAGGTTTACTGTACTCAAATTCATTAGTACCGGGAATTGAAATGAACATTCTGTCAATCTTAAAAGACTGGAAGAATGAAATTTGGCAAATGATTGCTGAAGTTAGTACTTGAATAGACCAATAGGACAAACTGAGTAGCCTATTGCATACTTTCCTGAGATCTGAATGAATTAATTTTTAAAAAATGACGAAATGTGCTGAATATGAGTAAAAAGACCTCAAACCACTCTCGAAATATACTATAATTGGAAAACCCACGTGGTTAGCTTCTCTGCTCAACTGTCAAGATGCCAGACCTGTATTAGATGTAATTTTCTGACTAGTGGATTTTTTTTACTTAATTGATCCATAATTTTCTTCCAATTATATTCTCTGAATAAATCAAACAAATCTTATTTAGTTAAATAACATAAAATAGTGACATCTACCCCAAAAATCTGAAGTATAATCTGAAAGACTGTGTATGTACAAATTGACAGACATTCATAAAGAAGATTAAAGTATGGAAAATGAAAGGATAAATGCTAAAGATGTATTAAAAGCAACTAAGAAGTTAAAAGAAGGATCTCATTCAATACAAATTTGACGTGTGGTCCATTAGTGAAACAATATCAACCAATCGGGAGATTTTTCTTAATTTTTCTCGTCTTTATTTGGGTTTAAATTTTCTATCCAAGTAAATGTCTTGACATGAAAATACAATTCTTATTTGTTTCAAATCAATGGTTCCCAAAAGTAATTTTTTTAAAAAAGAGACCGATGTACAAAATACAGAGATAAACATTTTTTCTAATCAGGTGTGGTTTTTTTGTGTTTCGCCTTTTTATATTCCTAATTGTCCCTTCCTTTGACAACCTTCTTGATCTTTTATTGTACTACAGTTTCCGTTTGCTAGAATCCCCTAGTCCTGTAAAACGGCCAGCGCCTATCACTTTGATGGTATTCCGAACAATCAACCAATCGCTGGGGTAACAGGATTGGCTCTCTGGCCAATCAGATTACAATCCTAATTCCATTGTTTGTTGAGCTACTTTTCTTTTTCCCCATCACAAACGCCAACATGCAGACAACTCTAATATACTTGTCTGATAAACCGGGAAAAATCACACGATGCCAATTGAAAAATCTTGAATTATACATGAAAAATTTAATTCTGAACCTTTACAAAATATTAAGCATTTCTAAAATAATTCTGATTACCCATCGCGATGGTTGATTTTTCTATTAGCACTTCAAGATTTGAAGTGAACAAGAAGAGATAGCGGGGAAATTTAGCTGATTTCAAGTATATATATATATATATATATATATATATATATATATGTATATATATATATATATATATATATACATATATATATATATATATATATATATATATATATATATATATATATATATATATATATATATATATATAAGTTCACCAGATTTGCCAGTTTTCATTCTCGTAAAATGTAAGTAAATGTGAGTATGGAAGGGTAGTGAAGCTTCTCATTACAGAATAACAGACCATCGTAAACAGAATACACTTAGGTTCAGACATCGCGGAAAGACCTGTGTCTCCAGGGGGTTTAATATTCAGTCAGAGAAATCTATAACTGCCTACATGCATAGGAGTCATGCTCGACTCCTCTGCTTACTTATCTATTATATGATAAAATAGGGTTAGTATGCCCAACCATTTAATTCTATACCTACACTTTTGCATCAGGGTAATAAAGGCTAAGTTCGATTAGATTAGCATTTCCACAGAAATATGTAATCGGAAACCATTAACAATCATTATTTTGCTTAGAAAATAGAAAATTATCCTCAAATAGAGAAAAGTTGTGTCATTGCTCCTCGATCTACATTTCCTTCATTTCTGTCCATTTGCCTTCCTTATGGGTTTCATTTAGTGATCTAGTGTTTCTATCTATAGCTTAGTATTAATTCGTGTATATACATAACAAATATTTATATTTATCTTCTTTTCTTACAACTATTACTAATCTAATCAAAAGAGTTGCATTAATAAATATGCATGATAAGTGCTTATATATTCTGCTAATTCGACGAAAATTTGTGAATATGAGATATATTTGATTTCTTTCACAATGAATTTCTTATAAAAAGTTTCTTATTGTTAGACTTTTTACAATGTCAAAGAACCTAATCAGTAAACGAGCTTAAGAGTCTCTATGTGAATGGGGACTTTTGACAATATAATAATAATTCAGAAAATAATAAATTTTTGTGATGGCAGGTACTATGTTTCGGGGCTGTTGAATAAATACTTATTTTCGTGCTTTGCCTAGATTTTAGATGTTGGTAAGAGCTTTGAATAACCAGAAGAATGTTCTAAGGACAAAGTTATTTTCGGATACAGTATTTGTTCAATCATATGACCTTACAGTTAGTTTACTCAAACGATATATGTTTATGTCATCTTTATTATTATGATTATTATTTTTATGATTATTATTTTTATTACTTATTCCCATTTGTTTAAGTCTTAAAATAAGGGGCTCATGATTAACACGGTCATAAGCAATACTAAAATCAAGGCCAATCATATAAACTACCATAATTAAGGCATATTTGTAGAGCACAAGCAATTGTAAGAAGGGCATCAGATGCTGCAAGGCCTTTGTGAAAACCAGAATACAAACTAAGGAACAGATGTCTACCTGGAGCATACTCATTTAGATGTTTTACCAAAATACGTTAGGGAACTTTAGATAATAGAAAAGGTAGGGAAACTAGACAGTTATCTTCATGGCTAGAATTACCATAAATGCATTTACCTAATGGAGTAACATTACCAATTCTCTTAAAAGTTCAAAAAGAACCTTTTGATAAATTTCAAAATGTAACTGTCAATTTAGAAGCTAAGAAATCAAATGTCTATATAAAAAAAAACCACACACACACACAAGAAAAACAATTGGGTCTACACCTTTAAAAGCATCAAGGTCCTGTAAAAGTGTTTTAATATTATGGGATTAAATATCTAAACTATTTAGTTTAGCTTCAGGAAAGCAGAAATGAGGAAGATTTAGTTTCTTATTACTCTGCTTACTGTCAAACACATAAGCTAAAAAGGTCTGAATTTTCCTTCATACAGTAAATAGTAGAGCCATTTAAGCAAAGGAGGAACTGTCAAGTCTACTGCAAAGATTACAGATTTAAGGGTATCCTACCATTTATGTTTCTAGCTTGTAACAGAAGGGGTTTCTTTAACGGTCAGAATATATGCTTATGGAAGTGTAGACCCATATGGTATTTTTCCTGTTTTTTATAGAATCCAGATTTCTCAGCTCCAAAATTATTTTATTATTTTCTCCAAGTTAGCAAGAAGAGATTCTTTTAGCACTTGTTTGGTAATTGGTAATATTACTTCATTTTGTAAATGTGTTTGTGGTAGCTCAAGTCCAGCTGATTACCGTCCAATTTCCATAACTCCCATATTATCTAAAGCTTTCGAAGAGCTTTTGGAAAAATTTCCAAATAGGTTTCGCTGAAGGTAATCATCTGTTCCCTAGATTGCAATTTGGTAAGGCTTTTGAGGATGTGATGCGTTTTTACAATTGATTGTGGTCAGGAAGTTTCCTATTATTGCCCTTGATTTTAGCGCTGCCTTTGACGGTGTTAAGCACGAGGCTCTTGATCTCAAACTCAAACAGTTGGGAGTGGGTGGGTCTTTTCTTAGCATCATCTTTTCATCAATTCCCTCTCCTGAATGTAGCTCTGGGGTTGTTGAATCCCTTAATAGAGATCTAGCTAAAATCAGTGCATGGTGCAAATTATGGGCATTAATCTTGATCTTACCATTGATAATGTTTCTTTAACTCTGTATGACTCTTAATATTCTAGGTGTGATTTCTTCTTCAATTGCACAAAAACTGGTTTATTGAGGAAGTCTTTTCGGTAATCCATCTATTCTGGAGAAGTGTTTTGATTCTTTTATTCTGTATTACTTTGAGTATTGTTCTGTTTGGTTTTCAGCTCTGAATCTCATCTTAATTTGTTGGACAAGAGCTTATGGTCTATTGAATTTCTCATTTCTGGTCTAGACATTAATCTCTGGCACCGTCGTTCAGTTAGTTCATTATCCATGTTGAATAAGATTTTTCATAATTCAGACCATCCTTTATATTCAGATTTTTCCCGGGCAATGCCATCCTTTTCGCAATACTAGGTACAAAGTTAATTCTAATAGCCATACCTTCTCCATTATAAGGCTCAATACTATATAACATTCTATCAGTTTTATTTCAGTTCTGACTAAGTTGTAGAATAATCTTCCTAATCAGGTTGTGGTGACCTATTGGAAATGTGCCTGCTTGGCGATCGCCAGACTACAGTTTGAATCCCGAGCATGCTCGATAGTTTCTTGTAGTGTATGCAACCCCACTATCATTGTGGGCTAAGATTGTGAGCTTGTGGGAGCCTACAAGTCTACCTGCTGAGTAATCAACAGCCATTGCCTGGCCCTCCCTGGTCCTAGCTTGGGTGGAGAGGGTGCTTGGGTGCCGATCATACGAATATATGGTCAGTCTCTAGGGCACTGTCCTGTGAGCTAGGGCATTGTCACTGTCCCTTGCCCCTGCCTTTCATGAGCGGCCTTTAAACCTTTAAACTTAAAAAGTTCAAACTTGCAGCGAATGTTATGTCGAACAGGCTGACATAAGTCTCTTTTTATAGTATATATGAAAGCTCTATTTCAATTTTGTTACTGTTCTTTCAATATTTTGTCTTAATTGTTTGCTACATCTCTTTTATCCTTTCCTCATTTGGCTATTTTTCTCTGTTGGAGCCCTTGGGCTTATAGCATCCTCCTTTTCCAACTAGGGGTGTAGCTTAGCTAGTAAAAAAAAAAAAAAATAAACTTTGAACAACAACTCTTAGCCGAGTATAATTATTCCATGTCAAGTCTGACCTATTGCTTTTCTAGATATGGTAAGCCTCCTATTTCTCCATATGACTATGTTTTCAATCATCATTGGATCAGGGTTTGTCCCTGATATGGTAGCCTATTTTAACACATGAGAAGGAATACACCTACCAATCATGTTGACCATATTATATTTCAAGAGAACAGCAGGCAAAATGAGATTATGAAAGATAAGATGCCACTTTCTCTAAAAGGAAATGTATTCAAGCAGATGGTCTTACCAGTATTAACTTACGCATTAGAAACTTGGAGCCTTACTGAAGCGTTAGCTCTAAGAACATGTAAGAAAAAGAAATGGACATGGGCAGGACATATAATGAGAATGAGAGATAATAGATTGACATTTAGAATAGCAGATTGGGTCGTACAGATTCCAAAAGAAGGAAGAGAAGAATATAGATTGACGAACTAAGAAAATTTGCGGTTATAGACTGGCATAGAAAGACAATAAACAGAGGCTAGTAGAAGGACATGTCTAAGGCCATTGTTTTGCAGTGCACTAGTCACGGCTGATGATGATGATGATGATATATATATATATATATATATATATATATATATATATATATATATATTTAATTATATATATATATATATATATATATATATATATGTATATATATATTTAATTATATATATATATATATATATATATATATATACATATATATATATATATATATATATATATATATATATATATATATGTATATATTTATATATATACATATATATACATATATGAATAACTTCTCCCCATGCTCTTCCATGTTCGGGGTTTTTATGTTTGATTCTTCCTTCTATTAAGTCTTATGACAATTTAATCAACGTTCCCCTCACCTCTCTCTCTCTCTCTCTCTCTCTCTCTCTCTCTCTCTCTCTCTCTCTCTCTCTCTCTCTCTCTACAGGAATGACCCTAGCGACGCGTCTCCATCGCCATCCTTTCCATGCGAGGAGCTCCAGGGTTGTTCTTAATGTTTCTAATGAGTTGAACTTACAATAGGTTGCCTGTTTGCCCCCGTCGCCTGCAGTGTTGACAAGACAAATTACATCCTCCCCGAAAAGAAGTGTTGCTTTCCAATCTCATTTGTCCATGGGTTGACTCAAGAATCCGTCGGTTTTTCTTGCGGGGTTCGAAAAATGAGATTAAGGCCAACTAAAGCGATCAAAATGGTTGCTGCTACGAGGCCATTGTGTTTGATAATCATCGCGCCTGATGAGGGTGCTGAGTGAAGCGGGGATGTTCTAATTATCTTGCCGGTAAGGCAAGAGTCATCCTACTGGAAAGTGATCTAATTATTACCGGTATAGATGCGGTATATTAGAAGCGAGAAAATAAACTCTGCCAGTTCATTAAGTGTATTTATATAATGTCGACGAGGCCTCAGCATAAATCAGGAATTCTGACGTCTAACGTATGATTTGACGTATTTTAATTTCCGGTTCGCATCGTGCAAAATCTGTCTTGTTTTTAATGCGCTAATGATGCATTTCGCAGTAGCGGGAAAAATGGCAAATCGAAAAGCAGCAATGAAAAGTAAGCAGCGTTTTCAAAATCGCCGTTAATCACAGATTTTGAAAAGTGAAGTGAACCAATTTTTCATAACGTCAGCTGGGGGCATTTTTCGTCCTTTCTTTTTCAGATGGAATTTTTTCTCTCCAAGAATCAAGACCCAAAGAAAATATGGATGAAAAAAATGGACGTGAGAGGGAGAGGGGGAAAGAAAACAACGACGCACGGAAACTTTGTATATTAGCATTTGTAGTTAACATAGAGCTAATTAGTCCATGCGACTTCTTAATTGATCTTTAATTAAATAGCAGTTTGTTAATTACTTGCAGATGTAAATGTCAGTTGCCAACGAGTCATATGAGTGGGCTACCGTGTGAGCAATTAACAGATCGTAAGGATCATTTTCCTATTTCTGAAACTCTTTGATTCAATCTTACAGATAAAGATGGAGTTGCCAGGCATATTTTCCCATTTTTCGAAAATCTACTTGTTCTCCTCATTGCACCTTATGATTTCAGCGCAGTCACAGGAGTATTTTTTTTTTGGGGGGGGGGGGTGGGAGGGGGAGAGTTTTTTTCATGAACTCTAAAAGGACATGATATTTGGTCCATTTTGAATTAATTTGTTTCATATTATTCATAAAGATTAAAGAATTCTTTTATAATAATTGTAAGACAAGTAACAGTAGTGGTGGCACTATTATTACTAATAGTAGTCATAGCATCTTAATACAAATAGTAGAAGTGATAGTTATAAAGGTGTGAATGAAAGCTAAAATTTCCATTTCTAAATGTAGAAGATCAGCTTTTAAGGACTATTACTATCATGATATAACAAATGTTAATGAAGCTTGGCTTAGTTAGAATATTTCTATTGATATTTATCTAATATTTGTTTTTTCTTGGCAACGCACCAACTATTTCTAAAATTATTGATATATTTTTTATCTAGACCAAGGCTATAAGAAAATATTATTATGAGGAGAGAGTAGGTATGAAAGAAAATGCTACTTTGAACTGCAATTTTAGAATGAATCTTGTTTAAGTTATTTAATTAAAAGATTAATCTATGTTATTTTGAATGAAGTAACCTTTGGTAGGAGGCTACACATCAATAACGTCTGGTGAGTGTTTTCAGTACCTGAGAAATCTAATCATTCATTTGCTACTTATGAGAAGTTTGCTGCTTGCTGAAAGGTTACTTTTAAGGGGAACATTGCTGAAACAAATATTAATGCCTAAATGGATCTTTAAGAAGATATGTCTAAGGACAATGCTGTTTGAAGATAATACCTACTTGTGTCGATGTATTACGTATTTTAACGAAGAGTTGAATTCATAGAATATAGGAGCAGATTTGAAAGACGTAAGAATTAACGGTTTGCGTAAATTCTACTGTTTAAGAAAGTTCTGCTGGGGATACAAGGTTATATGTTATAGAATAGCAATACACTAGGGAGTTATGGGATCATAATTGAGATGCTGTAAAATGTTGGTAATTACGTAGCTTAGTGGTTGACTAGGCTTGTTATAATAGTGTTTGATCATAAGTATCCCAATGAGTAAGATGAACGTGACATAGTTAATTTCTAGGAACTATAGGTATACTAATAAACATGCATGAGACAGTGAAATATAGGTTTTTTTGTGAAACAAATAAAACAGGAATTAGAAATCCATTGGTAACGAATGCTTAGGTTTAAAAAAAGAAGGGGGTAGGCTATTCTGGTCAAGTGTTTCTTACAACAGACTAAATAGTAACGCTCTCGACAGAGGCTGTGTTTTTATGTAGTAAATGAATTTTATTACAAGAATATGCTATCAGAGCAACGAGTAGCGAAATCCAGCAGAAATATTCAAAAGTAAACGCTTGCTTCAAATAACAATCAAACACCCTTGATTGAGTAGCTGTAAACACTAAGATTTTTAACGATAATGACTTTATGAAATTATTTTGATTAAAATGAATTACAAATTATTATCGTCTGTACATGTAGCCTGTAAGATCTTATGCATAAGCAGCCTATATATATATATATATATATATATATATATATATATATATATATATATATATATATATATATATATATATATATATATATATATATATATATATATATATATGAAAAGAATAATTTGATTGATATACCTTGATTTGCTCATGAATGAATTCAGTGTGTTCTAAGTCAAAGCTATCCTCAAAACACCAAAGAAATTGAAAATCTCTGTATATGATTGAATAACTACCGAGATAATACTGGCCGAAAATGAAGTGACTCCCAAACTACTTACAAGATTATTTTGTTGAATGAGGCATTACGAGGCAAAACCTGATGACTGAGAGTTAGGAGTGTTCGTGAAAAGGGCAAAAGAAGGAGACCTGACTGATTGCAATAATTACAGAGGCATAACGCTCATGTCAGTTGTTATGGAAATATATAGTATGCTTATTCTAAAGAGACTGGAGGGAAAGATTGATGAAAAGCTGAGAGATGAACAAGCAGGATTTAGAAAAGGTAGAAGTTGCACTGACCAAATTTTCATTTTAAAA
>NC_090725.1:139173930-139183930 GCF_036898095.1 Palaemon carinicauda
TAAGAAGCGAATAAATGAAGTGATAAAGAATAAATGAATGTTTTAAGTACTGTTTTCCCTCTCGTAATAATTTTTATTTTTTACGTTCTTGGTGGTCCTCCCTTTCTCTGTAAAAAAAAAAGAAAAAAACCCCGAAAACCAGTACTATAAAAGAGCCATATAAAATACAATTATAATAAAATGAGAAAAAAAAATTTCTTCATCCAAACCAGCATAATAAAAGGACAAAACAAATGACAAAATCCGCGGAAAGAGTAAGAAATGCCTAGGCAAGAAATCCTTTCAAAACGTAAATCCATCTCCACTAATTCCATATATACCATTCCAGCTCTCCCTCGGCAAGGCCCGGGAGATCTGGATTCTGAAAACAGTGTCCTTCTAAAATGCCAAGGGGGAAGCCCTTTAAAACAGGTGGGGATGGACCACCGCATCAAAATACAGAAGCGAGGATCCAAATGACATGACGTGTTGTTTCAACTCCGCCAGGCGGGGAGAGAGAACCGCCACACTACCATGTTTTGACTAGTGAGCGCCACACACAGATTTTAGTCCGAATCGGGTTTGACTTTCGTTCGTTTTCTTTGCCGAGGGGTGGCGTATTCATCGTTGTCCGGATGTGCCGGCTCTTTTTAACATGATCAAGTGTTTTCTTTGTAACCTTTTCTCCCCGAATACATATAACCGTATTTCAGTGACTCGGATATATTACGGCGTTTATTTAATATATCAAATTGATAGCGTTTTCTTCCGGGATACGACGAAGTTTCGGATGCGTCCAATAGACTCTGCGGGAATCATTGGGAGTGGGGTCGTGAGATCCTCCACCTGAAACAACTGACGATCAACCGGGCACAGTGTGTGATCCGATCCCCTATACACAAACCCAAATGGGTCTCCGGAATGGAATCGTAATTCTCTCGCAAATCACTCTCTCGTTCTAGCAATGATGGCTCCGGAGGGTAGGAGAGAGAAATAAGAAGAGAGGGGAAGGACGTGGATGGACGGGTGGGGGTGAAGGGTGCGTAAAAAGGTGCTGATAGGAGAGTAGAAATCACTGAATTTCAAGATAATGATAAAGACACAAATTACAGTCAACTCTTTTATTTATGGTTATGGGCGGTAATAAAAAAAGAAAATAAGAAGTCAGATAAAAGACGTGAAAGGAGAATAAGAACCTTAGAAATAAAGCTTAATTGATAATGAATAAATATATACATATATAAAAAACCAGGATGAAATAAGATTATGTAGTAGAACTAGTCTTAAATGGCCGAATTTGTGCGTCCTATGTTGTATCATACAAAATTACATATTCAAGGTTTCCTTCACAATTCTGAATCAACAAAATATTGACTAAAATCTTGTGTTGAATATTTCATCTCTCAAAAAAAAAAAAAAAAAAAAAAAAAAAAAAAAAAAAAAAAAAAATGAGGGCGTACCTGAACCCCAAAACGGTCGTTTTGATATACCTGTAAAACAAAGAGGTAAAAAAGGAGCACAATTGTCGTGATTATCATAAAGCAGACATACAGAAAGGAAGGATTTGTATGCTTTTATCATTGAGCCCCTGAACAGGTCTTATCCGTATACTTAGAGAATCCTTTAAAAATTATCTGTTCAGCGCATCCATGCAAGCAAACACCCTTGAAGCTTATAGAAGCCCCATTCTGGCTGCCCAGTCAACATACGCAGTTTAAATCAATTATATCTCTTTGCCTTCTTGCAATCCCTGTCATGCTGGTTTTACGTTACATCCAACATTTGTTCTTCACTGATCTTATGAGCATTCATCCCATTCAGGATGCTCACTCTAGTTAGGATTTTTTTCTTTTTACCTTTACAGCCAAACTCTAATATTCTCAAGTTTCGTCGGCATCAATAACCGTAAATCACGACGCCAGAAAGAGTTATAATCAATTAAACCATTCTCAAATTTCGTTGTCCCTGATTCCTATCGTCTTCTCTTTCTCAAGAGGCAAGTCTGTTGATATTTTTTTCTTCTTTTTGTTTGGTTTAGTTTTTTTATTGGCCTGAATTGAAAGATAAATTCAGTCATAAAGCTGGGGGTCTGAGATTCTTGGTTTTAAGATAATTCTAAAGCACGAAACTAAACCAATTTCACGTCTTCTAAACAAACGATTATGCAAGTCCTCTTATATTGGGTCAAAAGAACCCATTGAGTGATATCGTTCAAAGGGGTTGTCAACAAGCTCCTCTAGTCTTATTGGACCTTTAAGAACAATATATAGGAGTCTTAGGCATTTTGTCAGTAACCCGAAATCTTGCCCAAAATTAATCATGGCGGGCCATGCCGTTATAAACATTTTCTTTTTATATGATTATGCTTATGAAAATCCCATGATGAATGCTATGAACTCATGTTCATCGCTACTTCTGTAATATTTTTTACATATACTATTGGCAAATTCCCATTTTTCTCGTCTGTTCTAAATATATACAGAATGTATGTATAAAACAGCACTAATTTCCTGTATTTCTTCTCATTTATCCTACTCTTGTGAATGGCGTTTGGTTCAATTATGTGGCTCATACCCTTTTAGAACTAGTCCTGTTGTGTGTGTATCTGTCTCCAGATATTCCTGCTCTAACGTAATAAGAGTGAATGGAAAAAAAGACACTGGAAGGACAGAAGGTAATTATTCTTTTTTTAAATCAATATCAATTTTTACAATAGTATTCAGTGGCTCAAACGGACGATCCACACAACAGGGTTCTCTTGATGGATCTCCTTCCAGATCTCGCTCTGCAGTTCTGTATGTTACCAAGATTGTTGCTTCCAGTATCTTGTTTATTGAATCTATAATAAGATATCTATTCTATTTGCTAGCAGGGTCAGTCACCAGAACTCATTACACGATCCCTTTGCAGGTATTTTAGATAAACGTACTGAAAGAGAAGAGCCATAACAGGACGAAGCCATTCAAAATCCAAAACATACATTCTTCAACATACATTGAATCGGAATTTGGAAGAAAAGCAGAATCTACAATATATTGGAAAATGCTATCTAACGGAAAACTTATTCGTCTAAGAGAGATCAATATACAGAAAATGATAAAAAAGCAGAGAAACAATAAAAAACATATATGCGACAAAAGCAGTCATTAACAAGACAGTGCTCAAAGAAAAAGAAAATTCTAAAATAAAATGGCAGGGCAAAATGACGGGGTAAAGACAATGTACGAAAAAACTTCAAGCACTAACTTTCTAACTGATCATTAGTATTTTTCTCCTGGAAGTGTATTAAATGAGTTATCACATCTCTGCTTCGGCACGTAATAGCCAAAGGAAATGGCAATGCAAAAGTCCTTACAAAAGTAGAATACAAACAATTATGCTTTGTCCATTGACGAAAATTGTTCCAGGTTTTGGAGAGAACGAGAGATGAAATGGACAAAAAATACAGTTTTTAAATCTAATTCTTTCATCACAGAGGAGGACAAAAAGAAGTGCAAAAAGAAAGGAATAAAAGAGGAATAGGAGGAGGAGTAGGAGAAGGAGGAGGATGAGGATGGAGGAACCTTTGTCATAGTCTTCGTCCTCTTTTCCTTTCTCTTGTCAAGAGGGCGGAGAGTCCCCTAAGGAGACAATGTCTCAGGACAAAGGGAAATCATTTGCTCTCTGATCATAATAAAGTTAGAAGAATGGTGAAGAGAAACTTGTCTAATTCCTGCATTTTAAAAAAGTTTGACTTACTCTCCCCTCCTACCCCTCCTCCTCTGGCCCCTCCCTCGTCCTCCTCCCCTCCCAAACCCCTCTGGTCGAGCTTCCTGTTATTTTTTTCCACGCCATTTGAGGTGAAAAATGGAGCAGATTGCTATTTGTGTTTCCAATGAGCGTCGAGACACTTTTCCCTTTTGTTCATCGAGGTGAAGGAATTTCTTTGGCCTTCTTAATTTTTTTTGTTCTTATTTCGGTTTTAAAGAAATAAGAATAAGAAGCAGTTGATTGAAAACTAAATGGTATTTAACGTCGAACCTTTCAAGAACATCGCCTTCGTTATGTTCGTATTGTTCATAATTCAATCTCTTACGGCGCAGAGTTTGAAATAATTCCCAAAATGAAATAAACGAGATGTCAAGAGGCCAAGTTGAAGAAAAAATGAGTGCAGTCTGGAAGATGAAAAAGAGCATGATGATAATAAACGACGCAAATAAAACAGAAGTAGATAGAATTCGTTAAGATTCAAATATTCTTAGCCTCAGATTTTTTATTCTTACTTATATATTCCCCTTTTTGAAATATTTGCATTTATGATGACGTTCAACCAGCGCCCGTGACGTATCATTTTTATGAGACGAAATTCAAATATCTGAGGGGAAGAAAATTTCATGTATTTCATTTCCATTCGGGAAAAAGAACAAAATCCTTGATAGGCTGAGGAACATTAAGCTTAGAGACAGGTGTTTAATACACACGCATAAAAACCTTTATAAATACACTGACATACACACACACATAAACATACACACACACACACATATATATATATATATATATATATATATATATATATATATATATATATATATTTATACATTTATATATATATATATATATATATATATATATATATAAATATATATATATATATATATATATATATATATATATATATATATATATATATATGTATTTATTTATACATTTATATATGTATATATATATATATATATATATATATATATATATATTTAAATATATATATATATATATATATATATATATATATATATATATATATATATATATATATATATATATATATATATATATCCGGGTGCGTGTGTATGTATGTCTATATGATTGTTATATTAAGCAGTTTTACTTACCAGGTGGCGACTCTACAAAAGACAAGATATCAGCCACTATTATGTTCACGTTCATACTTTATTTGCTGAATTGTAGTTGAATTCTTCCACAACATTACCCATGGCAAATGCAGCACAAACGCAAGGGATTCATCAATAGTGCCTTGAACACCACTATTTACCATGCTCCATTCACCTTTAAGGTAACGACTTTTGACTCTCTTCCTGTATAATGTTGCACTTGTGCTCTTGTTTCTATACCTCTTACATTTGGCGTAACCAAAGCCTCGTAGGTCTTTTTGCAATTTATTCATGGGTGGGAATTGCAGATTTTGAATGAAAACAAAACGGAAAATTTTTGAGAAGTTAATATAGACAACTTTGTCCTGAAAAGATGAGACATTTGTAGGTTAGCAGAGGAGAGAGAACGCTTATCACTTATAGGAGTGAAAACAGATCAAATCACTTATGCGAGATGGTTAGGTTAGGAGGAAAGAATGGTATACGATAATATGGCGATAAGAAACTCTTATTCACAACTGTAAGGAGAGTATGAGGTAAAGGAAATTGAGGCCCTAATAACCATAAGACGTAAAGGTTGGTACAAAATGGAAGTTCATGGATTACTGCAAAATGATCCACTTCACTTCTGTACTCTGTATATCCATCACTAGCCCCTCCACCTTTTATGCTTCTCCCAGCTCCTCTTTCTCATTTTAATTATTTAAAAATTGGTCATAATATTCTCTCCATCTCCTCTTAATGTCATCATCCCTATTCTATATATTTCCATCTCTATCCCTGATGAATACCAGTTACCCCAAATCCTGTATGCCTTTTCCTCAAGTTTGAAATCTTATAGATATCCCTTTTCTCCTGGGAGGAGAGTCTAATGGTATTTATATTTAAGCAGGAAAGTGGCATCATGGAATACAGTAACTACAAGGGAATGAAATTAACAGAGCATAGTTTGAAAGTGTTAGAGAAGGTACTAAATTAGAGATTGAGAGAGATTGTAAAGATTGAGATACAGAAGTATGGATTCATGAGGGGGGAGAGGGACTGGATGCCATCTTTATAGTAAGACAGTTACAGGAAAAGAGAATAGAGAAAAACCAGAAGCTCACCAGGTTTGATGAACCTTCCAGTAAGCGGGGAAGGAAGTCTTGTTCTCAATGGTTTGGTACACAATTCAGTTGTTGAAATAGGAATTTACTTATATATCATAAAAAAGATATGTTCAATATATTTTCATACCATTTCTTCTTTAGTTCTATGTTAGTATCACGAATCGAAGACACAGTTCATATCTGTCTTTCTAGAGCATTCCAGTTCTTAGAAAACCCACACATTTTCTTCTAAAACCACCAGCTAGCATTTATCGATGATTTTACTTACCTAAATCACATCATTACGAAAGAGTTAAAGGACATATCTGACATAGAAAACCGACGAGGTAAATTGTGTGGGCTAGGGAACATAGTAATGAGAAGATTAGCCTTCTGCCACCATGATACCAAAAAATTCTGGTTTCAAACTTATTGTTTCAACATTTATGGCTGCTCACTATGGGCACACTTTGCACATAAATCGATAAGACGCATCACAGTCATTTACAATGACATACTAAGATACAGCACTAAACACCCGAGACACCATTCAGCTTCAGCGATGTTTATTGAGAATAGATTGAATAACCTGAAAACCATTATTTGACGTTCGATAGTAAGTCTCTCCTCTCCCTTACGATATAGTGAAAATCCCCTAGTTCAAAATATGCTTGCAAGTGCAGCAAGAATAAAATAAAAAAGTGAGAAACTTAAAGCTTCAGTGCAGTGATTTGTGTTTGTTGATCTTTGTGGTTGTGGCTATACAAAATCTTCACCACCTATATAATTTAATCATTTGATTATATTATACCATTTTCTGTTCAAAATCTCACATATTTCCTTCACATCATCTGCTTTACTTTTAGACTTCTTTATTATAGATTACTATCATTATCTTGGCAATTGATGTTACTAACATAAGTATCATTGGCATTATTTTCTATTTATTCTTTACTGTTAGTATGTTTATTATCATAATTATTACGAGCATCATTGTTATTTTGATTTTATTACCGGTATTATCATTGACCCTACTGAGACTACAGTACTACTATTATTATCAGTATACTATAATTATAGCGGACTTTTTACAAAATCTGCTTATAATCAGCCTAAGGTTCTACCCTTCCCTGCTGCTATCTCTACCATACCCCTGTCTCAGTACTGAGTTAAAATCTTACTTTTGCTATTGCTACTGTCACTCTTATTTTGTATTTTGCATGTCTTAAATTTTGTTTTTGCATCCATCCGTTACCATCCATCTGTAGAGCAGTTAAATGAAAGGCTAGGAACAAAGGAAGGAGAAAAAGGATATCTATAAGATTTCAAACTTGAGGAAAAGGCATACAGGATTTGGGGTAACTGGTATTCATCAGGGATAGAGATGGAAATATATAGAATAGGGATGATGACATTAAGAGGAGATGGAGAGAATATTATGACCAATTTTTAAATAATTAAAATGAGAAAGAGGAGCTGGGAGAAGCATAAAAGGTGGAGGGGCTAGTGATGGATATACAGAGTACAGAAGTGAAGTGGATCATTAAGTAGAATGAAGGATGCTAAAGCACCAAACCCATCAGAGTTTCAAATTGAGATGGGTAAGATACTATCGACAAAGGGGGAAGAATGGATGTTAGATTTATTAAGAGTAATATGGGAAGAGGAAATAATGCAGAAAAAGACTGGGAGGAGAGTCTAATGGTATTTATATTTAAGCAGGAAAGTGGCATCATGGAATACAGTAACTACAAGGGAATGAAATTAACAGAGCATAGTTTGAAAGTGTTAGAGAAGGTACTAAATTAGAGATTGAGAGAGATTGTAAAGATTGAGATATAGAAGTATGGATTCATGAGGGGGGAGAGGGACTGGATGCCATCTTTATAGTAAGACAGTTACAGGAAAAGAGAATAGAGAAAAACCAGAAGCTCTCCTGTGCATTTGTAGATATAGAGAACGCTTATGACTGAATGCTAAGAGAAGTGATGTTTTGGTGCTTGAGGAAGAGGAAAACTTGGTTATAATGGTAGGGATGATTTACAAAGGAACAAGGGCAAAAGTATTAACAGCTGTTGGAGAAACAAAAACCTTTGAAGTTAGTGTTGGATTACAACAGGGGTCAGCACCAAGCCCGTTTTTATTTGTGTTGGTCTTCGATGTTAAGTGAAAGGATCAGAAATGAAAAGTTATGGGAGTTGCTGTATGCAAATGATTTGGTGATTACTGCTGAATGAGGAAGAATTACAGAAAAGGGTTGGTTTGAGGGTGAATGTGGATAAGACTGAAGTCATGGTTAGGAATAAGGAAGGTAGGGACAGGATAGCCATACATGAAAGTAGAGGAGCAGTTATAAATCAGGTAGAACTATTTAGATGCGATAAATCAGGAGGGAGGATGCGGGGCTGAAGTTGAGAATAGGATAAAAGCAGCATGGGGAAGTGGCAGGAGGTAGCAGGAGTGGTATGTATTAGGAAAATGCCAGTCAAAGTAAAAACAAGATCTATAGCACGATAATAAAACCTGTGTTAATGTATGGATCTGAAACTTAGGCTTTCAGACGAAAAGAGGAAGCAAAGCTTGAGAGAACAGAGATGAGACAGAGAAGGTGGATTATGGGAATATCAGTGTTTAAAAGATTGGAAAATGATGAAATAAGAAAAATAGCTGGTGTAGGGAAGATTACTGAGATAATAATGTCATGACTGAGATGGTGGGGGAACGTGTTAAGGATGGGTGGTGAGGAGGGAGTGAGGAGGGCTTGAGAGAAACCTGTAAGGGGGAGAAGATCAAGAGGAAGGTAGAGCATTAGATGACAAGATAAGGTGAAGGATGATTTGGAGAGAAGAGGTTTGGTGGAAGAATATGTTTTTGATCGAAGGCATTGGAGAGGGCAACTGACCCCTTAATGTAGGGATAACGGTGGGGAAGAAGTTACCGTATTTTTCAGATCTTTGTTTTGCATTATCTTTTACAATGTGTATTTCACATGCTTTTGATCATGGAATTCTGTGCTCAACCTGTTAATGATATATGCAGTTACTGGTGCTATTGCATTTCCTATCTTTTTTATTGATTCATAAGTGTAACAATTCTGTACCCTTATTGTAACTCTGTACATGGCTTTTATCTGAAATAAAGATTATTATTACCTCCGCCAAGGAGATTATATTTCGAGTCAGTTTATTTATTTATTTATTTATCTATTTATTTGTCTGTGTTATTGGACAGGTGTACGTTAAAACTACTCAACAGATTTTGACGAAATCTTCACCACAGATAGATCTTAGGTTACGGACGATTCCATTAAATTTTGGAAATGATCCAGATCCGGATTTGCATTTTTCATAATTTTAAAGATAATGTCAGAACAAATTGACTCATTGGGGTTTCACCAAATTTCAACAATGGATAGATATTATGCATTTGAGGAAATCATGAAATTTTGGAAGTGATATGGATCAAGATCACGATTCTGGATCAACATGGCACTTTTTCCCCATCTACTGTAAAGTCAGCATATGAAAAGTGGGATGCGATGTTCGTAGACTTTAGTTACATGTTGTCAATGTTCATTGGCGGAGTTTTGAAATCTCTGTTTGCTCTTGTTATACAATTGAATTCTAACAGCCTTTCTATCAACTTAGCTTGTTTAATAGTTAAATAACACCTGCAAAGCAAACCATGCACAGGGTGATGATCAGTTTGTATACTGGGTGGAGGATCGTAGGGAACAACCCTGTCGCTTGACATTTTTTGTTGGGCAATCTCGAGACAGATGGCCAAATGCTTGATAGGAATGGCAGTGGCGAGATTCAGTAGTGGAGCATTCCGCCGGTTGATGTCTCTCTTTCCTGCACTGCCAGCACACATTAAGATTCCCCACTCATCTGCTGACCCCGTTCTCCTCTTCCACTGTTTCTCTTTGAAAGGGTTGTTCTCAAGACTGCCACCTGCTTTTGATTTCAATAAGGATACCAGGGCATGCCCTCTGGTAGTAGTCTATCAACAATATTTTGTATAGCCATCGTGACATCTGCCAATAACGGTTATCATAAA
>NC_090725.1:139188930-139196430 GCF_036898095.1 Palaemon carinicauda
TTTGTTTGTGTATGACCGAATCACTAACTTGATAAAAGGAAAACTAAAAGAGAATATATGTTATTAGGCTTTCATCAATTTTGTTTTCATTTGATCAAACATCAGCTACAAAGGAAGATATTTTATGACCTGGAAGTGTCTTTAAAAATGTGTGGTCTGTTTGAATGCTTTACAAACTAGTTTTATATCATGCGTCTGCTACACCAGTTAAAGGAACAGTGTCAGTTCCTGTAATCTATATAACCAAGAGAGAATTATATCTCATTTTCATAAATTTACCATAAATCCTTGATTAAGTCTCCTAAAGCAAGGATACATCCAGTGGGTAATGTGTTATCCTTCAAAAGTGTAAAAGTGCATCCATCGTTGTCTAAAAAGTAAATTTCCTCTGATACGACTTTGTTTTAAACACTGACATCTTTTAATTTTCTAAGGGCATCTGAATCATAAGAAAAATAAATAGATAGTTTTTAATGTCAGAAAGATCAAGGACTTATTTCCAGTAGCGAAGATTAGTATCATATCCTCTGCTTGCCCGCTTAGGTGTTATTTCTAATTACAGAAAATTTTTGGCTATAAATTTTGGAATTCCCTGCAAGGCATCCTTTCAGGTTGCACCCTAGAGTTATCTTCCCTGATTTTATGCCTAAGGGGCCTGTCATTCCTCTCTCTCTCTCTCTCTCTCTCTCTCTCTCTCTCTCTCTCTCTCTCTCTCTCTCTCTCTCTCTCTCTGTCTGTCTCACACACACATAATAGAGAGTATCGAGTTAGAAACACACAGTAACTAGCGTTTGGTCCAGGTTCTTTGTTAGGCTGCAGTTCATTCACCGGAGAGATTCAGAGACAACCTTCAGGATAGTTCCTAAGTGAAGGGCGACGATACTGGTAACCCATTTAGTAAATATGTGATTCTCAGCATCGAGGGAAGTAATAAACACGTTATTTGAATCATAAAAAGTTGAGAAATCAGGAGTAAGAATTTCCAAGCTGGAATTAAAGTAAAAATGACAAAGTTTGGAAACAGGATGGTTCCTTTTTCGATTACGTAAATGCTCAACATTCTCAAGTTTTAGACACCCTTATTCTATGGAAACCCTACATCGGTAAAAAAAAAAGCGGTTTTGACTCACCTTCGCTTTCGTCTTATGGCATAACTGCAGAGCTTTGTGCCTGTCTCGGTAACCACAGAAAATAGAACTATGATTAACTTCTCATAGAAATAGTCCCTTTTATATGAGCCTCTTGGATTAAATTTGATATAATTTTACAAGTCATCTTCAGAAAGTGAATATTCCAAGATGCTTTTCCGATGAATAATTTAAATAAACTACGATAATGTAATGACAAAATAAAATGCTACGGAAAGGGATACAATATTTCAAATTAAAAGAAAGAGCTACATAAACCAAGGAAAAAATAAGCACGATAAATTACCATCAAGAAATGGTAGGATGTACATCACTTGGGATAACAATGAAATCAGTCAATAAAAAAGAACTAAGTGTAAAGGAGAATGTGAGACGGATGAAATGTCGACTCGAGAAAGGAACTGGCCGATCCACGAATAGCTGTAATATTCGTATTATTATCTGCATTATCCTTACTCTTTTCACATTTGAAGGTAAAGGATTACGACCTTTCCTGCACCCCATCATAAGACAAATTGTTTCCTGGACTTCAAATGCCATTAATGGCTCTGTTCCTTTGGGTTAATTGACTATAATTAGGCGACTCTGGCAATTAATTCATAGGTTACATTATTCCTATTGTCAGAGCTGAACAATTTCTTCCTTTATTTTTTTTTTCTTAATAGTAATTGAGCTGAAGTTCTCAAAGTCATCTTGTTTTAATCTAAATATTTTGTATTTTTTCTCTCGGACTACTTATTTTCTACATTTCTGTCAGGTAGATTTTTATTGTTATTAATATCATTAATATCATAATCATGATCATCATTAATTCTATTATTAATATTATTATTATTATTATTATTATTATTATTTACACGTGGTAGTTTTGATTTTAGGGAAGTGACAGTCTCTAAACCTTAATGAGTTTGATGATTCAAAGCAATGATTATTGCCATATTATTACTTCGATCTTAGATTTTACCCAAATATTTTTATCGGCTTTGTATTAAATAAGTTAGATATTTAGGCCCACAGTGTATGAGATAATAATTATGTAATGGATAGATGAATATGTTTCGTAATTTCAACTTCTGTATCTCAGTATTACTCAAAGCACTATATCTTTGAAAACATTTAATGGGTCCAATAATGCGTTCGAGGTTATTTGATCAAAATAAAGACTTGATAGAATAAGGTAATCTCTTTTTTTTCTATCAAGTCTTACTAAATTAGCTTCAGATTAACTTGTCAATTTAGTTTTGTTACATCAATGTCCAGCCTTCTCATATACCCCTGAAACTTTCATGAAACCATATGTCGGTCAGTTACCCATCATAAATCTCAAAAATTTTCATCAAACCACTCAAATTCCCTTAAAGCAATATTGGTAGGAGTTACGATGACGAGTTATCAGACGCTGTAATACTGCTCCCTCCGTCTACAGTATGTGCATTGCTATGGCTCGTCAGCTAAAACCAGGCCATGACAATTTACTACATGTTGCACACGTCATATAAGGATTTTGGATCGCTGGAACTTCTTGACTAATACGCTTTTAGGCCAGGGCAGTAACGCAGTTATTAATTTACATTTTCCAGACCATACGAATACTACCAAGGGTTTCCAGGTTAATTGGTGAAATGGAATATCTGTAAGGGTGATCTTTCTTAGCCACTTTACCTGTTCTATCGACCGTTTTTTAGTTGCATAATATCTGGTTTGGGAGCTGTTCGTCAGGTTTACAGGCCGCTTGTGAAATTTGATTGCATCGAACTGTACAACTATTCTAAAGTAAATAACATCTTACCTTTCAGATCGTCTGCGGCCAAGAAATTAGAGTTAAGACCCTCTTCTACGTTTGAGCCTATTTTAGGTTTGTACGTTTTTCTGGATGCGGTAGCTCACATAAATTCCTTCTGCTCTATACATCTGGTATCAATAACTGAACTGAACTTGCTACTCTTGTTCTGTATCCTTTTGGTTTTTAAATGTGGCAAAAGCCTCTACTTATTTACAGACCTCATTGTACGATGTTTACTTGTGCTAAAAATCTTTAGCAATTGACTATCTTGTTCAGTTGGAAAGTTGATTTTTTGAATGACACTAATCTCAAAGCAAGCCCATTTTTGTGATATATGCTTCATCTCTGGGCATGGCACCTTTTCTGTGCATGCAAGCAAACTCTTCACATGTCATCATAATATATACACATTACATCACAGACATCTCTCCTAGTTTGAAAATATGAAAGGAACTTTAGGAACTTACACTTGTATGAATCTGGCATTCTGTTGTGACGGGTGAGGGAGATTTCTTGGTATACAGCATGGTTGATTCGCACTGTAGTAGAACCTTTGACTTCTCTCTCTTAATTAGTTAGACAAGACGTCCAGATCTTGGCAATTGCCATTCCTTTTGGAAGGATACTGAACCTTAAATCTAAATTTTCTCCAATCGACTAGAAGTGCATTGGTCTATTGATATGTCCTGACCCGCATTAATCCATTCGCCCATACCAGTAATATGTTTCAGTTGTACTTAATTTTTATTGGAATACGATAAAACTTACAACTAGAGTTATCAACCTTGACTCGTTCTTTTTATAACTGCTTTTTAGAGGCAAAGTGTAATGTATTTTTGTAATTCCAAAAGTACATTGCTTTCCACATCATCATAGGCTGCAAACAGTAAGTTCTAGAATTTATATGATATATTGTGTTTCCATAGATTACAATTCTTGTTGTTATAAGTTTTTGCTAGTAGGTTGGCCAGGGCACCAGCCACCCGTTGAGATAATACCGCTTGAGAGTTATGGGGTCCTTTGACTGGCCAGACAGTACTACATTGGATCCTTCTCTCTGGTTATGGTTCACTCTCCCTTTACCTACATATACACCGAATAGTCTAGCCTATTCTTTACAGATTCTCCTCTGTCCTCATACACCTGACAACACTGAGATTAGCAAACAATTCTTCTTCACCCAAGGGGTTAACTACTGCATTGTAATTGTTCAGTGGTTATTTTCCTTTTGGTATTAAAAGGGTAGAAGAGATTCTTTAGCTATGGTAAGCAGATCTTCTTGGAGAAGAACACTCCAAAATCAAACCATTGTTCTCTAGTCTTGGGTAATGCCATAGCCTTTGTACTATGGTCTTCCACTGTCTTGGGTTAAAGTTCTCTTGCTTGAAGGTACACTCGGGCACTCTCTTCTATCTAATTTATCTTCCTCTAGTTTTGTTAAAGTTATTATGGTTTATATAGGAAATATTTATCTTGATGTTGTTGCTGTTCTTAAGATATTTTATTTTTCCTTTCGTCACTGGGCTATTTTCTCTGTTGGGACCCCTGGGCTTATAGCATCCTGCTTTTCCAACTGGGGTTGTAGCTTAGGAAATAATAATAATAATAATAATAATAATAATAACAATAATAATAATAATACACTGAGGCTTCATATTATGTAATCCTCACTATACATTGAGTAATTATCTTAGTCATACATGATCTCATGGAAGTTTTGAGGTCCTGAACTTTACAAATTTAGAGTTGATATACAAACTTGTAGGATTCTAATGATGAACGCATTTAACAAGCATAATCATATTTGCTTGGAAAATTAAACAATTGGTATTTTCTTATGTCCTGGTTATTTTGACCACTGACTCATTTCTTTAATGTTCATCTACAACTCTTCTCCTTTTTCCTATGAAAAGACCAATAATGACAATAAGAGTCCTGGATATGCTTACTGAATAGGAAGATGAGGGTTTCGTATCTAATAACTCAAAGATTGAATTTTTACATTTGGATACTCAATAATGTCTCTCCCCAACGGAATTACTTGCTCCCACTAGTCCTCGGTTTGATAACACTTTTCAATCCTTTTGGTTAATGAAGTGGGTGTCAGTTATTCATAGCCTCTCCTACTTTCTTAATTTTTAAAGGGATTGACTTTTTTCGTTTTATTGGAAGGGTTATTAAATGTACTTCTAAGTTAAAATATACACGGTTCCTTATCGGCACAAACTCCAACTACTTCTGTAAATCAGATTTCTCTAGTGTCTTCAATTCTAAATGATTTTACTGGGGAAAGGTACCTCTCTTCTGTTACCGTTTGTTGACTTATGTGTTTCTGAGTAAATCCATTGTATTGATCCGACTATAACTTCTTCTAATTCTATGTCCTTCCCATAAAGACCAGCAATAAATCATCCATAGGTCATTATCAGGTATGGACGTTTAGGAAAATTAAGATAAAACTGACAGTCTTCCTCAGTTATCCTTTTAATTCTATTATTCATATTGAATTCTTGAATTTGCTCCACTCTTGGAAACGTGCGTTTCTTTAGCCGCTACCATAGAGGGATGCACATACTCTTTTTATTATTAAAGACGATGACGATACTTATGATTTTAGAATGAACTTGATCAAGTTGAGCACTTCTTTCCGGTGGCAATAAGCAATGCGTTGAAAAGTCTGGTTTATGATTTCCACACAAGATTAGATTTTGAAGATAATCAAATACACACAAATCATAAATTCTTTGCTGGAAGGCCAAGACATATATTGATAACTTAATCCAAATCCATAGCTCTCTTTTTTTTTTTTTAAATTAATTTTGCAACGCAAAAAATTCCCTCCTCGTACTTAATTGCGATGGATTACAAATGCCACGTTACCACCATTCATCAAGGCAATGGCTGGGTCATCCACTGGAATATTTAATCAAAGACAATTACATTCAAAGGTGAGACGTCTAACTCTGACAATGACGAAGAGCTCAAGCTCTGGAGAAAGGGAGAGGGAGGGCCAAGATGACTGTGTGAGAGGGGAGAGAGAACACCGGATTCCCCCAATTCCTCAGGTAATGATCTTGTCACACGACCAAATGAACTGGCGAGTTTTAATCATCGCTCTGATGTCTAACAAAGTCAGTCGTCGTGATTTATTTGCTTCTGTTTTTTTTTTTTTTTTTTTTTTTTTTTTTTTTTTTTTTTGTAGATTGTGAATCATAGAATTATGTCGCTACCGATATTCTGTTCTTTCTTTTGTAACTGAAATTGATATTCTAACTGATGACATCGTTTTTTACCCGTCGACCACTAAATTGGGCCACTTATAATCATTACAAGCAGAACGGCACTGTCGATATCGTTTGACCTACCGAACAGATAACTCCATTTGAAACAAATTACATCGATTTGTTTGAAAAGTACAAATACGTGAATAATTTTGTGTGGTAGGATTTTGGTTGTCATTGCCAAGTGTTTCAAAGTGTTTGTCAATGTACAGAAAACTCAGACGTATAATCAAGATAAATAAATCCACGAAGTTTGGCTGAGAATGGACCAAGACAGACAGAATGAAAAGAATAAGAAAAAGATTTTTAACATTGTCCCCTCTAACATTTGAGTAATAGTATTTTACTGACAGGAAATGATTTATCACATTACAAGGCCTGAAATTTTACAACTTTCTAGATGAAGTTTACTTTCCTATTTATTTATTAGTACATTCATTTACTTCTTGCCGTACAAAAGTCAAGACAGGTATTGAAGCCCACCTAAAGTTCTTACTTTTGAAGAGAGAATACCAACTAAGTTCCTTACAAGTCATGTCTAAATTGTAACTGGATTCTATAAGAATATAGAGAATTCCACTACTTACTAAAGAATTTTAAAGACTTCTATTGGCTATTACAAAATAAAATGAAAATATCTTCTACGAGAGGATTTCCCAACACAGTTTCACTCATAAAGATTTATTTTCCAAGGAGAGAGAGAAGGATGCTTGGGGATCCTTAGAGTCATTATAACTGAAGGAAATTTAGCACAAATAAATGGAATTTGTGATCTGAGCTTTCTAAATTTCTATGAATCTTATTTCATTTCGTTTTTCTTTAAGCTCAGGAAAAACGAAAACGTGAGCAGAACATTGTTTTAAATTTTGTCCCTTCTTAGTTTCCTTTCGTTTTTGAAAAAAGGCTGTTTTACTTATATGCATAGAGCTATTTTCATGAGTTGTATATGATTTATAATAGCCGTTTGATACTGATTTAAATGTTTTTAAAGGCTGCCCATGACTGGAAGAGGCAAAGGGCAGTGACATTGCCCTAGCAAGCATGCCAATGATCTAGAGACTGACCATATATACATATGATCTGGGCTCAAGTCCCCTCTCCACCCAAGCTAGGACCAGGGAGGGCCTGGCAAAGGTTGCTGAGGACTCAGAAGGTAAACCTATAGGCTACCCCAAACCCCCCATCCTTAGCTCACAAGGATGGTGAGGTTGCATCGCCCAAAGAAACTAACGAGTTTTGAGCGGGACTTGAACCCCAGTCTGGCTATTATGAGGCAGGGACGTTACCA
>NC_090725.1:139201430-139208930 GCF_036898095.1 Palaemon carinicauda
AAAGAAAAGACTCAAGAAAAGAACGAAGAAAAGTATAAGAATGATAACTAAAAAAAATCATAACCAAATAAGATAAGGTAAGAAAGGAATATGTAATGGATAGCAAACTGAAAAAAAAAATGGGGAAAATTTATAGCTATCAAGCATGATATTCGAAACTGGAGTCATGATTAATGTTGATGGTAAAAAAAAATATTGATTGAAAAACAAAAAAGAAGCTCCAATATCTAATGCTACACATTTATCTGTGGTATATGTTAAAAGAAAATGGTAAGGATAACACAATCGATATTTAGTAAGCGTTGGTCAAGTCAAAGTTTGATTAGAGGAAAAAGCTTAGAAGTTACATGCCTTTGTAAGCGGATATTTAAGTTACACGGGCCTGAATGGTTGAGCAACTGCGTATAATATCCGTAGACATTTTCTCAGACTCTTGAACATAATATCTAGCGTTTATCTAAGTTTCTGATTTTCTATATGTGTTATGTAAATTCATAATAAAGATATTAGTTAATAGTTGGATAAACGATTAACGTTGGTTTGCGTGACTATCTTATTTTTCGCCCTTAATCTAGCAAAGTATACATTTGTTTGAAGTAGTCGGGGAATAAAATCAAAATTACTGATAGCAGCAGCATTATTATTTTGTGTACGAAACTATCCTCTATAAAACTCGAGAAAATTGAGCATATATTGTTCAATTTTTCATTCACTGAATACTTACCATTGTCGTAAAAATGAAAAAGTCATACCTAAAAGGAAGCTTGCGGGTAACAAACAAAACTAGAAAAAAAACATTTAATGAACATTATCGTTCTACTTCCAGTTTAACGTAATTTATTATTATTACTTTAATATTCCCAAAGGATGCTTGACATGTGCATGATTTAAGAAATACGAAGCATGTTATAATTCGGAAGTATTATGATATTAATTCGATGCCTCACACAGACACGAAGAGCAAGAGTAATCCACTTCTTCAAGATTTATGTTATATAGACCCTATAAACGAAGCTACCTGGCAAACACGAAGTAGAGTGAATAAAAAAAAACATAAATTGACAAGTAATCTTAGTGCGCGTGCAATATATCCCGTAGCCACTGGGAGAGCAGATAATTACACCAGGTAGGGGCTAAAGTACAGCCTGGAACAAATGAGACGTAGCGCCACGGGTGAACTCCAAGATACTTCTGGCCTGGGAGGCTAGAAGCCATTACCCTCGCTTGACTCAGCAGGGGGCCGGTCGATTCACGTGGAAAGAGAAATGATTAACTTAGCAATGCTGCTAATGTTACTAAAATGCATAACACGATTCGAGAAATCTGAAGCGGAAATTTATGGGGAATACAATTTGCGTAGATCTCTTAGGAATTCAGAATGAAAGCAAGGACATCCCCATTAGGGAATCTCTAAAACATTTTGTAAACCGCCTTCTAAACAGGGCCCCCGACGTCGAGTCCATCACCAAACCTGCTGTTCCAACCGCACCATTGAGGCTCATTTATCCACACCAACGCAGCCTCTGACTCTCTTAAACTTCAGGATAATATTCCAAGAGCTCCTGAGAAGGTAAAAAGCGAGATTAGAAAGTATATTCTTTATTCTTTATGACCGACGGAAGTGCATTCGTTCTCAAGTCATTTATTATCTTCCCTACAGGAGGGAAACGGATCTCATTGCCAATAATTCTCTTTAGGATTATCTTTTTATTATTATGATCATTATTGACTTTGATCCTGCCTGAGATTTTGCGTTATTATTAATGTTATTCTAAGTGGCAATATCCTGGTAGTAATGATGGTTAGGTTATTCATCTCTCGATAACTTCGATTATTTGCTATTTGTCACCTAGAGAAATTTATGAAATAGACACAAATTTTACGTTTAGCCGTGTTTGATCTATTAGGAAATACATTTTATTTGACTGATTTCTATTTTTAATAGGTTAATAAAATCAACAGAATCATATAATTACAATGCATTATTTTATATTCCTTTCCTTCCAAAGCAATTTTATTGCATTGAGATATATGATCGTTGTTCCACTTTCTACGAGAGAGAGAGAGAGAGAGAGAGAGAGAGAGAGAGAGAGAGAGAGAGAGAGAGAGAGAGAGAGAGAGAGAGAGAGAGAGGTAATACTTTTATATCACTTATAGGAAAATATCCTACTGTTTAATTGTTATTTTTATGTTACTGTGCTTTATGTTGTTCATCAAGCTCAGTACACTTCTGCCACTTTGGTTTAAGTCTACTTTGATGTGCTCTGTTATCATCGGAATAACTTGAATTGAGTGGATTATTATTATTATTATTATTATTATTAGAAGTAGTAGTAGTAGTAGTAGTAGTAGTAGTAGTAGTAGTAGTAGTAGTAGTAGTAGCAGTAATGCAATTTCTTTTGCTACATTTCTATCGAAGTCGTAATTATCATCGTTTGTACCATTACGTCTGATGATTATTACTCAAAATAAAGACTCTTACTATGCTCACAATTCAAATAAGAATTTGGTCCCATCGACTGAAATACTTGTATGATCCTTTGTTTGTTTCTGCTGTTATTTTTCTTTTTTGTTTTTATTTCCTTTCGAATTAAATCTTATTCGACACATTTTCTTCGTTTTGCTCCTTCTTCTTGTTCGATTACTCCTCCATATAATCATTCTTTATTTTCAGTTTACTTACTAATATTAAACTCAATATATTTTATTCATTTGTTATATTTACTGCTGTTTAAGGACTGGCACTAAACGAAAGTAGTTTCTAGATATTTTCTTTGACAACCCAAAGTGTAGTTTTCTCATTTTATTATACATTTCTTTATCCGCCTGTCTCCCAATCTTTAGTATTTAACATCCTTACTTGAAGACGCACAGATCCCAATTCTTTCTTTCAACCCCTCAAGAAACTAGGTGGTCGACCACTTTGAACTGCCAAAGTCTGAAACGATTCTACAACTCCAAGCTCGCCGTCGTAGAACAGGTACTTGACAAGTGTTCGTGACGGTGTGTTTGTATATTTGTTCTCTTGTTCTCCTAGTGTGTCCCCTTGTGCAACTTCTTTTGGTGTGAATAAGTACCGATGAGTGGGAGCCTTCGTTCGAGAATATTTGCTCTGTGTAGACGTAACATGCGTTGGAAAGACCCTACAGTACATAAATTCGCATAAACTCACACATTTTTATGCTAGGTGTATCATAAACAAATAATTATTTTTATGCTTAGGCGTTAATACAAACAAATAAGTACTAATATATGCAGAGAATCGTTCAGGTAGGCAAATATGCCCCATTGGCTTTGCTATTATGGGCCCAACAATGACATTCACACCTCTGAGACCACCCCGAAGGGTGATTTCCATAATCTCAAGAAGAAAGCATATTTGGCGTTTCTTGAAGGCTGGAGATGACGCGTTCCAAGGAGGATTCTGTCTATTGTGACGTCAGCTTAACAGTTACGCTTTCCTTTGTCGTCGAATTCATAAAAAGGATAAAGTGAGTCTGTCCACTAGCCTGTCTGTCAAACAACTATTAATAGATAATTTACGCAATTCAAAATATAAGAAATGAATTTGACCATGTTATAGCTTGACTTTTATATAGAAGGGAATAAATAATTATCCAGTCACAAGAGTAACTATGTTTATGCTCCAGTATGTATTTTAGAAGCAATTTGATATTTTTTTTATATTTTACATTTTAAATTCAACTGAGCTCATATGAGCAAGACTACAAATTTTCTATCTGTGTAACCTTTTACTCTGCTACCAAAGTTCCGCTTAAATCTCTTGATGCAAATTACTCAACTCATTTACAGTATATTTCGAAGCAACCGTCAATAGGGGTATGGGCATAGATCAGTAGTTTCTTAATTTTTAATCGATTTCCTCCTTGGGTCTTAAGGCATGTTCCTAACATAAGTCCTCCACACCTGCATTTATGAACATTGACCTCTTTCTCGGTATAAAGATTTACTGCAGATTCACGTAAACTAATTCAAATGAAAAAGCAAGAGTACGTATCTTATCACAAAACTAAGATAAGCAAACCAATTTCTTTATGAAATCGAAAAAGTAAACCTACCTCACACTTGTAACTACTTTGCCTTTAAAGTTTTAATTGGATAAGTGTGCTTCGTGGAGGGACATCAACACCACGGTGGTAGACAATAAAATGTTAGCTTTAGATCCCCGAAGAAATTTCCAATTTATCTCTTTGTTCAGAAAGAAGCCGAGTGGCTGATCAGAAGGCTCACTCTACCCAACATTATGTTGGAGAGGCTATTAAATATACCTGAACGTTATTTCATATTGTAGAGTAGAGGTCAGAAAAGTCCCCTTTTAAGAGGCATGGCTTTCATTTTGAAAAATAGTATAAATGACAGGTAATATTGATAACCCATTTTATCTGATTTTAGCTGTCTTCCTAGAAACAACCCTTGAACCTAACTTACATATATAACGAACAGAAGATAGACAAGATGTAAAGGATGCTTGCCAGGTAAACTGATCTCATATAATTGAAAGCCCAAGTTAGTTATCCCAAGCATGACGTACAATTTTTTTTCATAAATTTTCCCAAGCTTCTTGCAACAGAATTACCATTGCAGGAAGAATTTTGTAACTAATTTGTTAATATAACTGGTGTGAGGATGTTAGTAGACTTGCATTTTTGGCAACGGACCAAATCCTTTGTAACAGAAAGTATCTATCAGATATAGCTATCAACAAGATGTGTGTTGCATGCAAGCCATTACTTGATCCTTGGGAATTTTAGCAACCATATTTTCCCTGGTTTTCAGTCTCAGTAAGTTTTCCAAAAGACACTGAATACGTGCCGAGTTTAGTTTTGCTTTATCACTGTCGTCTACTCAAATCTTCAGAAAACATAGAAAAATTCATGGCTTCTTTTGAAGTGTTAAAAATAGTTATATTGGTACGTGTTTATTTGCTCTGGATTAAATCTGTTAAAAGTATCTCCACGTTTTAGTGACCACTCTTTGTATATTCTTCTTTACTACGCCATTTTTGTTTTGTGAAATGAAATATACATATTTTTTTTGAAAAGCCTGCGTCAGACTAAAACGTGCCAAAAAGTATGAAAAGATGGCAACATAATATAAAAAAGGTGTAAATAACAAAGTAATGCAATTAAAAATGTTTAATTATAAAACTAGCCATTAGATTCCAAAACATAATAAAGCCTCTTCTAACCCCTGATGTGTCCCAGGTAACATGATGTAGTCTACAGTGTGTATGTCTCAAGAAGTTATCATCATCTCCTACGCCCATTGACGCAAGGGGCTTGTTAGATTTCGCCAGTCGTTTCTATCTTGAGCTTTTAATTCAATACTTCTCCGTTCATCATCATCTACTTTACGTCTCATAGTCCTCAGCCATGTAGGCCTGGGTCTTCCAACTCTTCTAGTGCCTTATAGAGCCCAGATAAACGTTTGGTGAACTAATCTCTCTTGGGGAGTGCGAATATGTCCAAATCATCTCCATCTACCCCTCATCATAATCTCATCCACATATGGCACTCACGTAATCTCTCTTATATATTCATTTCTAATCCTGTCCTGCCTTTCAATTCCTGATATCCTTTTCAGGGCTTTGTTTGCAAATATATTAAATGTATTGGAAATTGTTTCATTGTCATACCATGACTCATGTCCAGAAAGAAACAACTATCTCACAAAGCTAATATATAGCTTGATTTCTATATGTAACTTCAGGTGATTTGACTTCCAAATTTTACTTTACGTAGCCATTGTCTGATTTTCTTTTTTTCATTCTTTCACTAAACTCTAATTTTAATGACCCTGTATTGGTGAGCATAGTTCCTAGATAATTAAAGGATTTTATTCTCATTAATCCTTTCTCCTTCCGATGGTATTTAATTTTCCTCTGCACATACCGTTCTCATCATCTCTGTCTTTCTTCTATTTATCTTGACCCCAACCTCGTGTGCTATTTTTTCATGCATTCTGGTAAGCAAGCATTGCAAATCCTGTGGTTTTCTGCTAATAATGATAGCATCCTCAGCATACTCTAGGTCTGCCAATTTCCTATTACCAATCCAGTCCAAGAAGTATATATGGAGTTACGATTTTTTTTTGTTAACGGTGACTAAAATTGCTTAAATGCAAATGAATAACAATATATATTTCTACCATGGAGATAGAATAAGATATGCATTTCTGAAATAAAATTTAAACTATGTAAATCATGACAAAACAAACAAACATTTTAACCATTCAAAATATTTATAAATATAAAACTAGCAACAATAATACTACAAAAATCATGAGTTGATGTAGTAATTCTGCTAGGATGAAGTGAGTGCCGTAATTAACTATAGAAAAAGGCCATATATATTTTCTTTTTTTTCAATATTCTAATGCACATTACGTATCTGAAGGTTACTTGAAATTCTTGCAGACACATCAAAGTTCCCTCTTTTATCTATCTAACATGAGGTTGCACCCTGTCCATATCCTGTCACCTAGAGATAAAATAAACCACAAAATATAATACTGTGCATTCTTGTGCAACTCTTTCGTTAGTTTTATTCTTTGTATAGCTGGCTATTTAATAGGTTGTTCATGACTTAGATTTTGCCATATAGATTTCGTAAAAGAAAAAAAAAAAAAACCCGATACTACCATGCTGCCCCAACCCACTTGCTTGTTCCTCAACACCCCATTTAATTCTATCACTACCCTCAGGGCAGCAGCGGTACTCACTTGACAGTGTCTGATATAAATTGAATTCGCATTAACCTATTCCATTTTCGTTAGGTATTCCATTAGGTAGTGTTTTTATTTTTTTTTTTACTTTTATTATTTCTTAGTCTTAACTAAAAATATGTTTGTTGGCTCAGAATAAAATTCTCCCATTGCGCTGAAAATACACCCCTTTTCAAAGACATACTGCCTTATAGGAGAAATGAGGTTGACGCTAGCTTTGATAGAGGTTTAGAATGCATCAGTAAGTAGTGGAGTTGCTGAGTATGAGGTTGAAACCCAAAACTCCCAAATTTACCTCACTAATCCCAATTTCTGCCACATTCAATTTTCAATTATTTGTTTTGCATACGTAACATTGTACTTAGTGGATATGGATAGATAATGTTCCTTCCAAGGGTGTTCCCCTTTCCTCTAGATTTCATCTTTACAGCTGTCAAAAGCATGTACATAGCGTTGCCACAATTTTCGTTATTTATCGCATTGATCTATGTATACTTTTTTTTTATCTTTGTTATTATGGATTTAGATGTCCATCTTCCCCAAACGTCCAGTGACGTTTCTCAAAAAACGCCAAATCCTTTAGGATTAGTACGATTTTCTCTTTGGTTTTCCTAGATTGTATCATTTCATGGAGTTTAGTACCAGGGGTCTTCTATTCCCTTACAAACAAACTGATAGCCTTTCTAGGAGAGTTACTGAAGCTGATACTCATAATTCTAACAGAGACAGTAATATTATTTCTGATTGCGATGCACG
>NC_090725.1:139213930-139238930 GCF_036898095.1 Palaemon carinicauda
TCAACTGCAGGTTTATTATATTGGCAAAGTGCGTTCACATTACACAAAGATCATTCTGTGTCAAATGCAATGTGCCATGGTCTTCAAATGTATTGGGTTAGAGATCTCTTGCTTGAGGGTACACTTTGGCATACTATTCTCTCTTGTTTCTCCGACTCTTGTTATTTTGAATTCTTATGATCTTGTTATTTTCAAATTTTTATAGTTTACATATGAAAGATTAATTTTAAAGTTATTATTTATCTTAAACTTTTCTTGTAGATTTTCCTTTTTTCCTTTCCTCACTGGGCTATTTTCCTTATTAGAGCCCTAGGGCTTATAGCATCCTGCTTTTCCAACTAAGGTTGTAGCTTAGCAAGTAATAATAATAATGATAATAATAATAATAATAATAATAATAATAATAATAATAATAATAATAATAATAATAATAATAATAATAATAATAATAATAATGCAATTTAACTCTGTCCTTTGATAAAAATGTAACTACAGGATATTCTATTACAGTTATGGAAGTGAAGTATACTTTTTGAGGGAATTGAAAATAAATTGTAGAAGCTTTTGAGATGAACTGTTTGTGTATGCTAGAATATGGAGAGCAATACATAGATAAGTATGATAGGCAAATCGAATAACTTCTTAGTTGATATGATGAAACGTGAGGAAGCTATGGATGAAAGGGATGAAAGCATAATTAGAAAGGAAGGGCCTTGATACCTAAAAAAAAGTTTAGCGTTTGCAATGTAAAGGTGGAATTGTAGTGCAAAAAAATAGTTGATCTATTTTTTTATTCAAGAAATTAATATATTTTTTTTATAATATAATGAGGCCTAACAATTAAATTTTTACAAATTATTGACGAGAATTTAAAATCGGAGACTTCATTGGTCGTGTAGACTCCAGTCATCGAACATTCACCGACCCGTTAGTTATTCATTGACCCCCTTTCGACCCCCTGACTATTCATCGACCCCTGGATAGTCCCATTGATTTCTGGGAGTCGATATCGACTACACTAAGAACTTCTGTTATAAGTAAATTTGTATACATTTTCCAGTTAACATAGTTGTGCATTTTGATTGTTCCGTACCTTCCTTTCAGGAGCGCCTGCTGAATATCGCAACTCGTCTTCACCTACCTTTTCCTGTATATCTATAATGTTCTCTCTTACTAAATCCTCGATGGTCAATATTGTATGCGGGCTTTACATAGCCATGTTGGTCACTGAACTTTATTTTTACCCTTTATTAACGAATGTTTATTGCGTTGGCCCCATGTACTGCATATATATATATATATATATATATATATATATATATATATATATATATATATATACATATATATATATATATATATATATATATATATATATATATATATATATGTATGTATATATAATATATATATATATATATATATATATATATATATATATATATATATATATATATATGTATGTATATATATATATATATATATATATATATATATATATATATATATATATATATATATATATATATATATATATATATATATATATATATATATATGTACGAGTATTTTAATGGTGTACGGACATGAGGGCCCCATCGATGACCTTTTCAAATTACAATCAGTAAATGTGGGCACATGCCTATCATTTGGTAGGCATAAAGATCCACTTCAGGCTATTGCCCGCTAGTCCTTGCAACTGCAAACGGTTACAAATACCCGCTGAGGAAATTAAAAAAGAGTGAGAAGAGCAACTTCAGCACCTAAAGACATGCTGATAAATCATAAGGCCGCGCTCTTCCGGCAACTGCCCCCAACCTCTTAAGGGGACTATTAGTGTATGGTTTCAGTATCAGAAAGGGGTAGCCATAAGATCTTCATTAAGATTTTGAAATTAAACGGTGTACTCATACCTTTTTAACACTGCTGTCGACCACCATATTCGTATAAGTATCAGTTTACACAATTCACAAATGGGGTACATTGATTTTTTTTAATAGAATATGTTCATCAGTGTATACTCTCTGATATATATATATATATATATATATATATATATATATATATATATATATATATATATATGTGTGTGTGTATATATATGTATGCATATATATAGATGTATACATATATATATATATATATATACATATATATATACATATATATATACATATATATATATATATGTTGTATATATATATATATATATGTATATATATATACACATATATATATATGTATATGTATATATATATATATATATATATATATATATATATATATATATATATATGTATATATATATATATATATATACATATATATATATATATATGTATATATATATGTATATATATATATATATATATATCGTATATATATATATATATATATATATATATATATATACATACATATATATATATATACATACATATATATATATATATATATATATATATATATATATATATATATATATATATATATATATATATGTGTGTGTGTGTTACAGTGAATCTGTATAATCAGAGAATATATATATTCTCTGACATTTTCAGGGAATGTGCATAATGTCTGATTCACTCAGAGGATATGTATATTCCCTGAAATTTTTATTCCCTGATTATTCGGCCTTATTATTATTCAGATTCCCTGAATCGTGTTTGGTATGAAAGAACAATGAATTGAATAGCTGAAACGATAAACAAAGCCTTGTTTTCACAATGTAAACTTGTATGGTATGGTAGAATAATGGAATAAATCACTAAAAACAGTAATACACTTCTGTAATATTTTATTTATCACATAAAACACTTGGATGTAACAAAATTTATTATGAAGAGAAAATAAAACTTGTCTGTCACAAAATACTCATTTAAAATAAAACTAGTAAAAAGATAATAAGGATCGTTCTAATATTTAGAACGAAGCCTTGTTTTCACAATGCAAACTTGCATGACATCGTGAGTTGCATTCAACTTTTGCATAGGATCCAAACAATGCAGCAAATGGTGACCTTCTAATGCCAGAATGGTAGCTAGAGTTTTTTTGAAACTGCACAAATTTTATCACTCAACCAGGCTACCAACATATCTTTAATATCACAGTTTGCTCGTTCAACTGACCCCTGGCTCTGAGGATGTCTAGGTTTTCCATGAACCATTACAAGATCAGGCCAAAGCAGTTTAAGTTCTGTAATAACACAAGCAGTAAACTCCGATCCGTTGTCACTTTGTAGAATTTCCGGTGCACCAAGTAAAAGAAAAATATCCAACAGCTAATACATAACTTCTGCAGCACGTTTTGATGTGAGAGGTCTCAATACACAGAACTTTGTAAGATGATCTTGGTAGACCATTATCCACTTATAGTTGCCTTGTTTCATCGCCTGCATGTCTACAAGGTCAACTTGTGATCTGGAACCAAAGTTCTTTGTCAGAATAGGTCGAACAACAGTCCCTTTGGTTGTTGGTCGCTTACGTTTACGCTGACAATCGATGCACAGTGATTTGTAAATAGATATTGCATCATAGGTAATGGTGGCATATTTTTTAGATAATTCCTTTACCATCTTATCGTGCCCTCCGTGGCCAGTTGCAATATGAGCACGCTTAATAATGTCGAATGTATCCTCCAATGTAGCAAAATAGATAGGATCTTCATTGGCAGTCCGTCTTCTAATCAACTTGAGAACATCAGCACACTCGAGGATCTCATACTTCTTCAGGAGGTAGTATTCATGAGGCATCTTTTTGCCTGATTTGTCAATTGCTGTCAGTTCTGAAATAATTTCATTATACTGTTCTTTTGGAAGAAAGACAGATTTCTTTCCTTCAATTTTTGAAATAATTCTTCCCGAAAATGTGCTTCTAAATCACGCTCAGTTGGATTTGCCATGGTGTTGACAGTAGGAAGGATGGCCTATGACTGGTGAGTTATACACTGCCTGACCTTGTAGTGTTGAGGGGGGGGGGGGGGGGGTGGTATAGCACCGGGGTTAGAAGGTGGTAATTAGATGGACTCCTACCATGGTTCGCTAGTTCAGTGGTTTACATTGTGTACATTCAAGTTTACATTGTGAAAACAAGGCTTTGTTTATCGTTTCAGCTATTTATTTCATTGTTCTTTCATACCAAACACGATTCAGGGAATCTGTATAATAATAAGGCCGAATAATCAGGGAATATGTATATTCACTAAAAATTTCAGGGAATATACATATCCTCTGAGTGAATCAGACATTATGCACATTCCCTGAAAATATCAGAGAATATATATATATTCCCTGATTATACAGATTCACTGTAACATATATATATATATATATATATATATATATATATATATATATATATATATATATATATATATATATATATATGTATATAATAGTCAAGTGGTTTGCTGTCAACGATCACACTAAATTTAGTGTGATCGTTGACAGCAAACCACTTGACTATTATATACATATATATATATATATATATATATATATATATATATATATATATATATATATATATATATATATATATATATATATATATATATATATGTATATAATAGTCAAGTGGTTTGCTGTCAACGATCACACTAAATTCTCCTACCTTCACCAATTCGTAGTGGCCTTTGGGGTGATGAAAACTTGTCATACCCCAAACATGAATAAAACAACCCCATCTCAGCCACCAGTCTTTAACGGCAGTCGAACAACTGCCCAAAGTGGTGGGCAAAGGCATCCCACTGCAGGGGGTGCTAAAAATCTCTGTACTAAAACAGGTCATCTTTGAAAACTGAACTTTGCATCAGGAAATGTCAGGACCCTACTAGGGAAGAAGATCTTACTGTGTTACTGAAAGAGCTCAAATAAATACATTGGGATATAATAGGATTGATTGAAATTAGGAGAACTGTAGAATCTTATGTAGAGATAATAGAGGGTCATACTGTATCGTAATTTGCTTCAGAGGACATTACAGGAACAAAGTAAATAGAGTGGTTTTTCTTATTGATAGAAATCTTGCAGGTAACATAAATTTTTTTTTGTAGTATTGGTGATAGAATTATAGAATTAATTATCAAACTAAACACAAAGTATAAACTGGAGATCCTTGAAACGTATGCACCAAGAACATCTCATACAGAGGAAGAAATAAAGACTATGAAGATCTGCAGATATCTTTGAAGAAACAGAGGTTCAATTTTCATTTGTTTTGGGTGATTTCCGTGCTAAAGTAGGTCAAAAGATGAGAGGAGAATAAGCAGTAGGTAAATTTGGAGTAGGCACAAGTAATGACAGAGGAGACAAGCTTGTAGAATTTGTTATAAGAAACAAGCTTAAAATCATGAACACTTTTTTTTTTTTTTCTTAAGGAACATAGAAAAAGGACATAAAGAAGCCAAAATGGGGAGGCGAAAAACGAGTTAGATTTTATTCTTGGTGAAAAAGTTTATTTAGCTAAAGGTGTAACAGTGTTAAATAAGTTAAAGTCAAGCGACCATAGAATGCTGAGAAGTAAATTTTCTTTAGATCTAAGGAAAGAAATAGAGAAACTAATTATAAGAAAAAAATAAAAACTTCCGAAATAAGAGAAAAATCTGAAGTAAAGAAGACATGAACAGTAATTTAATAAAATTTGTATTGGAATCTGCACTAGATATAATCTGGCAGAAAAGTTTCTGAATAAAATTAAATAAAGCTATCAGAAAAAACCCAAAAACTTAATAAAGAAAAGATTGGAAATGAGGGTGAAATCCAAGAGAGAGGAAATAGAATTAGCAGAACTATAAAGAATATTAACAGAACTAAAAAAAACCAAGACATTTGTAAGAATAATTAGACAAAAATTGAGGAAACACTAAAGGAAGGAAGAAGCAACAAATTGATGAAAAGAATACTTGGAATAGGGTGTCAATAGACATCTGCTTTTTAGGATGAAAATCGAAATATTATTATCAAAACAGATGAAGTGATGAAATTTGCAGTGATGCAATAGTGAAATAAGAAATAACTTTGCAAATAGAAATAATGAAACACCTGAGCCAGTACCAAAATTAACAGTAGGAGACGTAAAGAAAGTATAAAAAGGCACGAAAAGAGGCAAAGCAGCAGTAGGTGACCTAACGATTGATTTAATAATAGATGGAGGAGACTTTATAGCAGTAAATCTTGCTGAACTTTACACAAAATATCTGTAAGAATGCTCTATGGATACAGCTTGTCATTATAGTAATTCCCATAGAGGGAAACACAAATGGCCTGAAAAATTACCGCCCAATAAGTTTGCTCTCAGTAATATATAAAATATTTACAAAGATCATATTAGGCCGAATAGAAAGACAGCTAGACTATAATATATCAAGAGAGCAGGCAGGCTTTAGAAGTGGATATTCAACAATTGATCATATCCATATAATTAACCAGCTAATGGAAAAACAAGAGAGTATGACAAACCACTATGTACGGCATTTATAGACTATGATTAAGCTTTTGATTCTGTCAAAACTTCAGCAGTAGTGAAAGCCCTTCAAAGACAATGGATAGATGAATGTAATATTAGAACACTTGAAGATATCTACAGTATATGGGTAGTTCAGCAATCCTAAAACTACATAAAGATCATGAGAATATACTGATAAAAAAGGGATTAGACAGGGAAACCCTATCTGTCCTAAATATTTCACAGTGTGCCTAGAAGAAATTTCTAAGAATTTGTATTGGAAAATGTAGAAATTGACATTTTATGAATCATGGGAGGAATGGCAAAAGATGATGGAAAACTAGAATGGAGAAAGCAGAAATATAGGGCTGAAAATTAATATAAATTCAACTAAGATAATGTTTAATGAAAATGCAGAAAAACAAATAAGAGTTTTGGACAAACCTCTAGAGATTGCTAATGAATATACGCACTTATAGAGAGAGTAAGGGTTTTTCCACGGCATGAGACCGAAATTAAAATAGAGATAAGCATAGGATGTAGAGAAGGATTTTTGTACACAAAATGAGAATAGGAAACGTAAAATGCCAGTTTCTCTAAAAAGGACGGCGTCAATGACCTTAGATGTCAGGATTCCTGAAAACATTAAATCAATCAATCAATCAATCTCTAAAAAGGAAAATATTTGATCAGATAGTCATTCCAGTATTAACATATGTACCAGAAAATCATTGCAACTAAAGCCTTAGAATATAAGCTAGTTATAGCTGAAAGAGCTAGGGAAAGAATAATGACGGAAATAACACCAAGAGACCGAAAAAGAACAACATGGGTACAAGAGCAAACTAATGTAAAGGATATTCTAACAACATGTAATAAAAAGAAATGAACATATACAGTACATAATATGAGAATGACATATAATAGATGGACAAGAAGAATAACATATTGAGTCCCTAGAGGTTGGAAACGAAGCAGGGGAAGGTAGAGAAGATGCGGAGATAGAGTGACATAGAAAGACCATACACAGACGCGTGTGGAAGGACACTGCCAATTGCTTAATAAAACTACCTCCCGCAACCCAAGAAATTCTTGGTCAATTTCTATGCTTAACTATTTTCTCTCTCTCTCTCTCTCTCTCTCTCTCTCTCTCTCTCTCTCTCTCTCTCTCTCCTTCCTGAATACACATCAAATAATGAATGTCTCTTTTATTTATTTCATTTGTATGTATGCATGTATGTTTGTTCATCTACATGGGTACATTCATGTATACTATGTATATATATGTGTGTGTTTATGTCTGTCTGTCTCTGAGTATGAGTGCATACTGTATATATGTGTGAGTGTGAATAAAACTATATCAAAAGGAGTTCCTCCTGCTATCTTGATATATTTATGCTATACAAATGTAACTTTTAATATTTTACTGAAAATCCAGTTACATTTTAGAATGTATTAAAACTTCTGAATAAAGGTCCGTACCGTAGATCAAGGAATACTAAGAAAGATTACAGAATGAAGGAAACATTAACTAGATTTGACTCCAAATTTACTAGGAACAAATATTTGTAAGAGGAAAAATAAAATAGAGAAAGCCATTTTGATAATTACTTAATTGAATCTTTGAAAATCAGCAAATCAATTCTGTGATGACTGAAACTATTTTAGCTTATGTGGTTTGTTATAGAATTTAGTTTTCGAGAATAATTTCCGGCGTTGCAGAAGATTTGATTTGGCTTTGGTGTCCATAAATAGCCTAAACAGCTAGACTAAGCTTACCAATAGAACCTATACATATATTTGCATGTAATACTTCTTTAAATTATGATTTAAATTCTAATCAAATTGAATTCAAAATAATATTCCTGTGAATTATATTCCATTTATGCACATTTAAAATCCATACCTTACCCTTTACTTTTTAATATGGTTTGTGCGGGAAATCCTCATTTATTCGGACATTTGATAATTTTGACCTTACATAAACAGCGAAAATTACTGCATTTTTGGCGGCTAGAATCCTACAAAAATAGAGTGTACTTGACGTTGGTCTCTGGAAGAAAGATGTACCACTATCTGGTGGACATTGATTTTTTAAATCAGGTATACACCTCTCCACTAGATCCTCTTCTACTTTGTAGTACACTTCATTTTGGATTTTAGGCTATTTCAGCTTCCTAGGCCAGAAATTTCTAGGTCGAATCTGCAGAGAGATGCTGAGCCCGGGAGGAGTGACTTGAATTCAGAAATATTTTATAATAACAGAGTTTGTGTGCAAACCATAATATGATCCTGACTAGTCTTTAAAAGAAGGATATGATTACAAAATTTAGGGAATAAGAGAAATGATATAGTTGGTATATATCTCCTGAAATAAATGAGAATGGATTGATATTTGAAAAAAAAAATGGTCTTTAAAGATAAATTATTATTAGTATACTTAGGAAAAAGAAAATGGGAAGGAAATGTTCAATAGAATATGTTAATTTGAGTAGATGGAAGATTGAGTTTCTGCATGAAATGATAAGAACAGCTGCCAAAGTTATAGCTGATCATTATTTGTTAATACAGAGGGTATACAGTAACAGATTGAAGCTCCATTTAGAAAAAAAAGAGTTGACGTTGTAGTGAAAAAGATAAGAGCTAACAAGAGGGAAGAATAGAAAATACGAACGTAAATGAATAATGATCAAAGGTTAAAGATAATCTACAGGAAGGACTTAATGAAGAGTGTATTAAATTGAAAATCTCACAATCAGTAATTAATGTTTTCTTTATTTTTATTATAAAAATTACCAATGAGTCAGAGCTGGTCCGAAAAAATTCAGGGGAGATCGAATATGATATATATTAGATCTAATGAATGGAAGAAAATTATTCTATACTAAAATAATAGGTAAATATAGATTAATATGAAAATCTGTGATGAAAAGAAATTTGAATATCTATAAAACATATACTACTTAACAACATTAAAATGTTAAAAACAGAGAAACTCTCAGAATCCTATAAAATGTCTGACAAATATTTTTCTTACCCAAACATAAATGTCTTTGTCTTCTAAAAATTTTATAGTCGTAAAAAATATGTTTTACAAATTAGTTAAAACATTGCCACATTCACTGCACCTTGGAACTGCACCATGAGATGTTCACATTAAAAAGATATTGGTCAAGTTCGTACGGCCAATACGCAATCTTTCTGGCATGATAATTCTCATGGAGAAACTGTTGGTTTTATTAGCTTTTATTTATTATTCTCTGGTTCATTATTTCATATCATTCATCATTTCTTTTTATATAAGGTTTTATGATAGTTATATAATAATTAGCGGGTAGTTTAATGCCATGTTGTGGTAAATCTGATGCTGACTTTGCAGCAACATCCACTTTTTCATTCCCAACTCCAACATAGGCTGGAATCCAGCAAATTTCAATATTCACTCTTGATAATGAAATGTATTGAGCTCTTTAATTTATAATACTATTTGGAATTTATGTGTAAAACCTTTTAGGGCTTCTATGGCACTACTTGAATCGGATTTAAATGACAAACTTATAATTCACCTTATCTTCAACTATTTTGATAATGTTTATTGATAACAAAGTCGAGGATAGTTCAAATGTAATTACAGATGCTTCACTATAAAAAAAGAGATCTGACTTGTTTTGTCTGAGGATAGAGTCATCAGTATATACAGGCGAACATAATGAGGTAATTTCCTTTGAATTGGATTTGAGCATCACTCAGTGTGAGATTTATATCTTGGTTTAATTTCCACCTACTATTTTTGTAAAACATAATTGCTTATTTTTTCTACAGAAATTTTGAAACCAACGACGCAGTCCAAACTTGTATTTTTTGAATGAAGTTATTTAGAATTCTTTGTAGGTGAAGAAGATTGTTTGATGAATAGTATATTGGAAGGTTGTCTACGTAAACGCTACTTTACATCCCCTGCGGCATTTTGAGGAACTGCGAATTTAATTGAAAATGCAAAGAGAGTCCTACTTAAAACACTACCCTGGGTCACACCACAGTCAAGGTTGTGATATTCAGAATAAACATTTTCTATACTAGTTTGTAATGTTCTTCCACCAATAAAATTTCTGATAAAAATAGGAAGGTGTGCTCGAAAACTATTATGATGTAAGGATTTTAATATTAAATACCTTCAATTAGTATCGTTTGTCTTCTGGATATATAAAATATGGCTATTGTGGTTTGCTCTCGTTCAAAACATCTACGTATATAATTTTCCAAGTGTGAAAGAGAGTTCAAGGTGGATCGCTCTGTTTTGAGCTAAATTGGGAAGCTAATAAAATGCTATTATGACGTAAACGGCAATTCAGTCTATAATTTACTATTTTCCAGTAACTTGCATACACAACTCGTCAGTGAAATTGATCGGTAATTGTTTGTATTACTGAAATCTTTTCTTTGCTCAACTATTGTTATTACTATTGCTTGTTTCCATGCCTTTGGAAATAGATGCTTGGTTGAAAGCTGATTACAAAACTCTTTTAGAGAGATTTTTGCCAAAGGGGATAGATTTCTTCTATCAAAATTTACATTATCTTTACCAGGTACCAGGTGCCTTTGAACTGCAATTCGATCTGCCACTTTGGATTTAGGCAGTTAAAATAACAACCAACGAATCACTCCTTATCTTGTGCCGACTATGAGGTTTTCATACTCTAATGAGTTTCCTTGTTGGTAACATTTGGACACTAATAGAAGGTTCCAGATTGACTGACTACTTGCAAACAATCTATGGAGAAAATACCGTGACACACATTGAATCTGGAAGAGCTATTCCCTGAGCACCTTACAAGGATATTTCTTAGTGCAGAGTGCTTTATATGGTTTGCTTCTTTAAGAAATTCTTAGTCATTAGAGAGAGAAAAGCAAGATGACATCGCAAACATGGAAGATGAAAGAGACGTAATAGGGTTTATAAAAGACGAGAAAGAAGAAATCAAAGTGTTGTACAAAAAACTTCAAGAAGATACAACTAATGAGAAAGAATTAAAAGTAAACCACCTTCTTAAAAATACATTCACTGTTGTATGAGAAAATGGAAGGATTAGGAGAAGTATATCTAGAACAGCAAAGCTGTAAATGTTATCAAGATGTTTATTGTTGGTGAAACTGACAACTTCACTTGGGAGCTTTCTTTCAAATGTTGAATTTATTCGCTACAACTGCACACACAAGCTACGCCAAAAGTGCACGCCTGTATCTTCTAACGATAAGAGATCATCCCTCAAACTATTCAGATATTCACAGGAAATTCGCAGATGATCAATGCAACACAACCAGTAAACGTAATCGTTTTTGGGTAGGACTTTGGACAGATCTAGTCCTCGAACAATCAGCGATGCGAATGTTGAAGAGTCGTGGTGGATTAGCAAGGGGACGTGGTATGAAAGACTCAGTCATTATAACATGTATTTACAATATGCATGCATGTGCTAGCATCCATAATGCCATGATTGAGCTTACTCATAGTTAACATAAGACCAGTGGAGAACACATCGATCTTGGCACAAGTAGCCTAAACAGAGACAAGGCAGCTCTTGCATAATTGAAAGATTGTCTGACAAGAAACATTCAATTCAATAGAGAAGCTTTTCTCAAGAGCATTGCTGGAGGATTGGCTGCTGCTGCTAAAAAGACCAAACTGTGATTATGGTTAACAAATAGGGAAAGATATTCAGAAACATCTTGATGAAGTGACCTTCTCAAAAGCAAAGGTACTCTAGAGTAAAGACTAGATGTGTACACTAGAGTATTTGATGAATAGGGTGCAATTAAAAAAAAAAATCAGTGTCGGTCCGATGCTGCTGTTTCTACGCTTGTTAGAGAGAGATGATAACATGAAAGCATGCTTTAAGTATGAGTTGACACTAATAACTACGTCACTATCTGCTACAGAATGATGCAAAAAGTAAACAAGTCAGCTTTAAGTAGAGCCATTAAGTAAGGTGTTTCAGCTGTCACACCCCGGGTCTTATTAATCCATGTACTTGATAGAGCATAGTGCTGTATAAGGTAAAGTGGCCACCTAAAAGCTCAAGCGTAGTTTGTCAATGGTGAGTATAGTTTATCTTGCAATGTATTTGATGGCTATGACTATAGTCCTAACATAAAAGATCACAAACACTTAAGGAGAGTAGGGAAGATATCTGCTAATGTTACTGTTGCATTGCAGAAGAAAGTTACATGCAACCAAAAAGCTTTTCTTAAGAATTCCAAATATAATTCACAGTTTATTTTATTACAGACAAAGGCCTTAGAAGATGGTCATGAGGTACGACAAAGTATTGTTGATGCAGACACTCAGATTGTTCTGGCTGCATTAGAATATGCCTCACAAGAGGACAAAAGGACAGTAATAGTGGCAGTAAATGACAATAATATCGCTGTATTGTTGATCTTTCACCGGGAAACTCACATGAACATCTTCATACTGTCAGACGCTGGCTAAAAGCAATATGAATGTTAGGATATTGTAAATTGGTGTCATCAGGGGAGGTTTGGTCACAAGACATCTTTTTATCCATGCTTGATCTGGTTGTGACACTTAGCGATTTATGGTCAAGGTAGGCAATATTATTACGCTGTTTATATCCTCTTTATATAATTCATTTGAGACAACCTGCACTGGAACCGAATTATATCCAATAAGAGATTTTTGGTCAGTTATGGGAAAGATAAATTATTTAAATTAACATGAATTCACCACTCAATTTTCCTAGGAGGAAGTTTTACCCTGTGTAATACTATTTGGTTGATGTTTATTGTGTAATAACAGGGGATTTTTAGGCAAGCTGTAGCAGGTGGAGTTGATATGTCTGATATTTAATTTGCAAGTGTGTTAATTTCACAGGAAAGTCTTCATTATGAAGAGATTTCAGCAGAAAGATATTGAAGATTATCACAAGATTGCTGAGATATACAAAGATAATACCGGTACAGTAGACAAATTTGGTAATGCTAGAATCAAACGCTTTGTGAATTGGTAAGTAAAATACACTACTGTTCATCAGGAACATTATCTGTGTTTCGATATGTAACTTGAACTCATGGAAATAGCATTGTATATGAGGAAACTTGTATTTAGAGAAGATTTTTCCTTTATTTCCTAGCTACAAGTAGCATGATAGAAATGGTCTTTCCAAACTTCGTTACAACTTATTCATGCGCTTTGCAGTAACAGCAACTACTACAACAAAACCAAAGAATTACCATCAACAGCAAGAGCAGCCTATTTTCATTCCTTTCGCGTTCAGTTGCAAATCATTCAGTGGAAATTGTTGATGAGCATCACATTACGGCCAGAAGACTGGGTTGGAAGCAAGCATGCACTGTTTAAAAAAAACCGCAATTTTAATCGGAAATTCTCCGTAAAAATATATTGTTTTCAGCCGCATTTGAGTAAGTAGGCTACAGGTGACCGTAATTTTTACCCTAAATTGTTATTATTGTTTACTGGTTGGTGACCATTATATCACTCCTTACCGTCAATATATCCGTTTTTAAAACGGTAAATGCCTGGCAACATTTATTCCAGGATTTTTACAGGTTTTTTTTACGCCAAATTTTTAACAGTGGAGAATGTGTGAGCCAGCAAAGGACAGATTTGGCCCCAGCTCCCGAAAATATACTGAAATTTTTGAGATGCAACTGTAAGTTGACTGGGAAAAATTTTGTGGAAAGAACGCATGCACATGTAGAAAAAACAGGTTCACGATGTATATCAGCCTGTGGTTAGTGTTATGGAAAGCAAAACAAAAAATGACGGAAAAGATGACATGGATGCTGATGAAATATCTGAAGATTTGAACAATTTCGAAATTTTTGAGTGAGAGAGCAATTTGCTTGTTGATGTTTAAGTTTATCGCCAGAATACGATCCGTATTCTATCACTTTTGTGTTTAGTTTTCGAAATTTTTTTCATGCAAACAAACCACAAAATTGTGGAATATTGTTATAAAGACAAACTTTGTGGACTGTTTGGATTTCAAAAGAGATTTCGCTTTTATCATCAATGACGTCATCAATGGACATTAAAACTTCCTAAACCTCTTTTGAAATCCGTTTTATCTAGTATGTGTAATGGTTCGTTTTTAAAAGCTTAAGCATTAAGGAGTTATGAGGATTTTACCACCTGGCTATATTTTAAAATTTGTGTAAGTTAGGCCAAATATGACAAAATTCCACTTGTTACTTAACTAGCTGCAAAAAGAAATCCCCAAACGTTTTTTGAGATGATTGTGTATATATTAATATACATAAAATTTCGCTTTTTTGATAATTTTTTGACTTATTCTTACTAAACTATTCTATAATCAACTGATTTTCTAAGTAATTATCAGCCATATCTATCCTTACTCGCTACCTTGGAAGTCCTCTCTTTTTTAAATATATTTAACTTCTAAATATGCTGGGACTAATATTTGTAGGTTCTGCTTTAATTTTTGTTCCATTCTATTAGTCGTAGTTTTCCCTTCTACCTCCAATATGACATTCCTCCCCTTTATAAAGTTTAATCATTTTTTTATAAACCATATTTACATTTTGTTCCGATAACTTTCCCAACCATTTTCAATGATGAAGGGCGCAAGAAAGAATACCGTTTTCTTACTCATGAAATATGTTTTGCTTCATATCCTATTTGGCGAATAACATATATGTCTAAAGACATATAGATAAGGACTGTATTGAATGTCAGAACATCTTGACAACCGTAAGACTAAGTAGAAGCGATTCCTTCTTGTTTTTTTGCCTTTTTGAACTGATATTCGTTTTTCGGTATCTAATATTTTGATTGAGTTCTCACGTCACATTTGTGCTGTTATTCAGTTATCTGACCTCTTTCATAGACTAAAACCAAACTTTGTATATTATAAGAATTTATATTTTTGTGGAAATAGTTAAACATGATGACCTTTCGTAACGAGTTTCTAAAGCATTTCATCAATCTTCTTTTGTTGTTCTTATCATCACGTCAATGTATGGATGTATTTTTATATGTGGATCTAATTTTCGTATATATTTCTATCTTGATGTTTTATTTTTTTTTTTATCATATATTAATTTTTTTCACAGACATGGATTTAAAAAAAATGGATCTTAAAGACCACTACAGTACAGTTTTGGTTTTATATTTTCTAAAGTTTATACGAGAAAATTTTTTATTTAGACAATATCTGATAATGATAGCAGACCGCATCATTAATGAATCAAAGGAAGAAACTGGCATTTGAAATTAAGGATGAATTATAAAAGATTACTGATGAATTAAAATTCTTAATTATTTAACTATTTAGTACTGTACACAACAATGACGGATGCTTTGTCAATACATCGCATTTAAGAAAAATAAAAGGTTTGATTTGCGAGTAGGAGAAAGAAGAAAATTAGGACAAAGCCTATATTGAAGTCAGGGGATTTTTTTTTTCTTTTTGCATTTTGGCTTATTAAATTATAATTTTCCTTCCATTTATCTTTTTTTTCTTTTTTTTTTTTTAAAACGACAGTTAGTTTAGCTTGACCTTTTTACTCATTTCAAAATAAGTCGAATTTATTTTGTACCTTACCTTTTAGATCAATTAGTGATTTATAATCAAAGATTACCTCTCAAACAGAATATCAACCATCTTTAGAACTCCATCTATCAGCATCTGCGCCCATTCAAGTGTGTAAAACTGTCCTCTGTCCCCTTCCGCTGTATATCCTTTCCTATGACGTCCATAATTCTATAAACAGTTTGACAAAATGATTACTCTTTCTTCTCTTCTTTATTTCTTATCTACGTTGAAATTCCTTACTTATCCCTCTACCACCAGACCTCCCCTGCAAGAAGAATCAAAATTAAGCAATAGCAGCAGCATCGCGCTATCAACAGAGGGAGGAGTGGGAAGAAAAGGAGGAGGTAGTAGAAGCAGGAGGAGGAGCTTCAGCCACTGGTCTCCGTGGACACACACACAGGCGGGAGGCGCCTGAGAGAAGTGGCTTGGAGACAGCAGCAAACACTTTGCCGCTCTCCAAACATCATTAGTCGACGCTGAGCCAACACCTCGGCTCTTCAGGAAACAACCGACCAAACACAGCCCCTGGAAATGGAGGGTTTCAGAGGAAGAAACGCCCTAAGGCCAACCACCAACGGTGCCTTTTAGAGCCACGCGTGAGCAGTCGGATTGAAGAGCTTTCGACCTATTATGGCTGTGGGGTTTAGCAGCGTCTTCCCGCGAAGATTATCGGAAGACGAGAACAAAAAGAGAGTGGTTCCAAAACACCATAAGCTTAGAACGTGGGACTTTTTAGATATACGTAAATCTTAAATAAATTGCGCTTCTTTCTTATTTTCCTCATATTTGCGCTTTTTGCACTTAGTGGTAATTCGACTGATCTCGCTACTATTCCTAGAAATTCTTGACGAAAATCCAAAGGATAAAGAAAGTGATTTGAATCCTGATCTCGAGACCTAGAGTAGATCACTTGGTCCCCTACATCCCATAATAAAAAAGAAATGGCAAGAATAAATAAAAGATGCACTGTAGAATAAATGAATCTTAACAGTCATCAGTCTATTCCTGTTACCAAAAAGGGTAATAAGAAATAGAAAGGACTTTTTGTAATAATGTCATAATATCCATCGAATATATCAATATTTTGATAAATCTGGAACCGTCAGAATGTAGTGTAGGTGACTGTGAAGAATAACAGGTCAAGCATTACAGGAGAATGACCTGAAGGACGGGTCACCAAAAACACTCGAGATGAGAGGTCTACCTGCGACTAATAGACCAGACCGACACAGGGGAAGGTGTAACTCGAAACTGGTTCCTAATGCGTTGTCTTTGTGAGGTTAGCCACGATGTACAGACAGTAGCTATTGCGAATCTTAATGGATTCAATATAGCTCGTTTAGCCATTAAGAGGGGCGATGCCTTGATTGTGTTTATAAGGACGGGAAGAATTCAAATGTGTTTATTCGAGTCATTATCATCAGAGAGTTTTAACGACTAGTTCCTTACATTGCAATTTCTATGTAAGAGGGCACATTAACATTCTTGTCAGTCACGCTTCGATGCATGCACTGTCTTATGAAAGACTTGACATTTGACCCAAGTTTACGTTTTTTTATCAAACCAATGCACGCACACACGTACGCACACATTCACACACACACACATACATATATATATATATATATATATATATATATATATATGTATATGTGTGTGTGTGTGTGTGTGTGTGTGTGACTTTTAGAAGGACCCATATAAGAAACAAAGGTAATCAATTAAATCACTATATTTCGACCAAGACATTGGTCTTCATCATCTAGATGAATGTCAATTTCGTTTGATTCTTTTATGGGATTTATATATATATATATATATATATATATATATATATATATATATATATATATATATATATATATATATATATATATAATATATATATATATATATATATATATATATATATATATTATATATATATATATATATATATATATATATATATATATATATATATATATATATATATATATATATATATATATATATATATATATATATATATATATATATATATATATATATATACATATATATATATATATATATATATATATATATATATATATATATATATATATATATATGTATATCATCATCGGCAGCTGTAAGTAGCCCTGCACTATTATAGACCAACTTGCATTATCATGCTAGTTTATGCTTTTTCATGTTTGAATTTTTGTGATATTGTTGCTCGCACATCACTGTATATTAACTCGATGATTGTTTAAAAAATTTTAGGTGCATTCACCTCGCCTTTCAATATCATCTAACTGGCACTTCCGTACATTGGTGGCCAGCGGAGTATCCGCTCCCTCCCGCCTGCCCCCTCAATGCTGTGCCCTACTGTTTGAAGATGTCGAGCACCGAAACTGCTTCTTTGGCACATGTCGCCTCAATGAAACTACCACCCTTTGCAACCAGAGAAACATTCACCTGGTTCCAGGGTGCTTAAGTCTCCAGTTTCGTATCAAGGGCGTGACACAGCCAAGCACCAAAGCAGATTATGTTCTTGCGGCGATCCCTGGGGACACTTTCCCGGAAATCTCTGATTGGCTTCGCGAGCAAGGGGACACCCCAATAGAGTAGGTCACCCTAAAAACATACCTCCTGGAGCAGTACTCGACATCGCTATCCGGTCCTTTTTCAGCTCTCTCAACAACCGTTGGGAGACCGAAATGCTTCACTCGCCCTCAGGGAAATAACCAATATCGCTCGCCTGCAACCTGCCGCAGATGGCTCTTCTTGTGAGGTGAACTTCCTTCTTGCCATTTGGGTACTATGCTTACCAGAACCTGCATGCGCTGCCATACCCAATGTCGATAGTTTACCCATGAAGGACTTGATGACCAAAGCCAACGCCCTTATGGACAGCCACTTCACTACCTTCAAGACCTCCGTCAACCACTCCACTCCTGACGAAGTGGACAACTATTCAACATCAACCAAAGCTGACGTGAATGTGGTAGGTCACAGACGTTCACCCCGTGACGTGCCGGAGTAGCGCCAAAGTCTCTCCCCCCCCACATATACCAAACCGCGCTTATTCTCCAACCAATAACCTCTCCAGCCACTTCCTGATGCCCATTAACTGCAGTTATGCTACTACCACTCCAAATTCGGGGCTGCTGTGAAGAAATGTGCGAATGCTTGTCAGTTGCCAAAAAACATGTGAGTACTCCATTGCTTACGGAAGTGGCCTCCCCTTACACTAATCTTTTCTTTTTACATGATGTAGGTACAGGCTTGCAATTTTTGGTAGACACGGGTGCTTGCGATATCTTTTACCATGGCCACTCTCTAGGACACGACTTAGTCTGTCTAAGTCTGCTGATGTCCGCCTGGTAGCTGAGAATGGATCTGCAATACCAACCCCCGGTTTTGAAACCCTCACATCATCGTTTGGAAGTGCCAAATATATTTGGAAGTTTCTTGTTGCTGACGTCATATTACCAATCCTTGGTGCGGATTTTCTCTCACATTTACAGCTCCTGGTTGATGTAGGTCACTGACGGTTAGTCAACGCAGATTCGTACTCCTCTCCACCTCTCCTATCCTCTCCCTCCGACCTTCCTCTCCACATCAGCGCACCCATGGATGCCTACGCCTACCTCCTCAGGTCGTACCGGAAGTTTTCATCCAGAACTTCGTCAAACGCCCACGGTTCCCACCAAACACATTGTTTATCACCATATCAAAATGACAGGGCCCCTAGTATTCACCAGATTAAGCCACTAAACAAACATTTGCCGAAATGGGCCTTTGCCAAAAGGCCTCAAGCCAATGATCGTCACCCTTACACATCATCCTAAAGAAAGATGGCTCTCTGCGTTCGTGTGGGGAATACAGGCGCCTGAGCATGCAGACACTCGGATCACTACTCCCTCCCAAACATTGTCGACATGACCTCCTAGTTGCAAAAAGCAAAGGTTTTCTACTTGCTTGACCTCCTGAAAGGGTACTATCAGGTGCCCATGAACCCAGAAGACATCTCCAAGACTGCTATTACCACCCCCTGTGGTACATACACCTTCAATTACACATGTTTTGGCCTTCACAATGCTGAGGTCACTTTTCAACACATCATTGATGGCATCTTAGGAGACCTCCCTTTCTGTGAATGTTACGTGGACAACATACTTCTGTTCTCTTCCTCCAAAGAGGAACACCTCTATCACCTAAACATCGTGCCCGACTAACCACAACAGAACGGCCTTGTAGCCCAGTATGACAAGTGTATCTTTGGCGCCAACTGAAGTATCGTTCTTAGGGCACCGTATCACTCCCGAAGGGCTCCAGCCCCTACCTAAGAAGGTAGCAGTCATTCAGAACTCCTCCACACTCTCGACCGTCAAAGCACTGCAAGAATGCAAGAATTCTTGGGCATGATCAACTATTACCACTGTTTACTGCCAGCCATTGCTGCCACTCTTGCCACAAGCACCTCTACTTCTCTCCATCGATACCAGCGACGTCACTATTGGCGCAATACTTGAGCAGGTGGTCAACGGCTTGCCCCACCCATTACCCTTCTTCAGTAGAAAACTGTCAAAGGCAGAATCCGGCTACTTTACCGTCAATCGCAAATTGCTGGTGGTGCACTTTGCTGTCCAACACTTTTGCCACTTCCTGGAAGGTACGCCCTTCATCCTTCGCACAGACCACATGCCTCTGGTGCACGCCTTCACTCGAAAGTCCGAAGCCTGGTCCGTCCGTGAACGTTGACATGGCTGAATACAATTGCACCCTTCAACATGTCCCTGGGAAAATAAATCCCGTTGCTGATGCTCTGTCAAGAAACACATTTGCCTCCATTCACCTGGGATTCGATTACAACACTTTGGGAGAAGCCTAGCAAAGGATCCAGAGTACCAAGCATGTAGGACATCCTGCACATTCCTCCATTGGGGAGGCATCCCCCTCGACAACTGCAATGCCACCCTCCTCTAGGACATCAGTACTGGTAGACCTAGACCTTGGATACTTGCTCCCATGCACCGACAGGTGTTTGATTTCATTTATGGCCTTTCACATTCCTCGTGCCGATCTACTGCACAGCTACTGAAGATGAAGTTCATTTAGCATGACTTTACTAAGGATGTTAATGATTGGGTCCGAACCTGTACTTCATGCCAAACTTCAAAAGTACCTCGACACATGGATTCAGGAGTGGGCACCTTTCCTCAACCTCACCATCGAATTGCCTACATCCACGTTGACGTAGTTGGGCCCTTACCCACATCACAAGGACTTCGTTACCTGTTTACCATCATCGACTGCTCCACTCGTTAGCTTGAAGCCATTCCCATGGAAACTGCAATGTCCGCCTCATGTACATCTGCCTTACTCTCCGTATGGATAGTGAAATTTGGTATCCCTGAGTATATTACTTCTGACAGGGGTACCACTTTCACCTCATCATTGTGGACATCATTAGCAAACGTCCTGGGAATCACCCTATATCCGACAACTCCCTACAACCCTGCTGCAAAAACAATGGTTGAATGTTTTCCTCACACCCTCAAAGCAGCCCTAATGTTCCGCTGCAAGGACTCCAACTGGTTTACCCAACTTCCCTGGGTTCTCCTGTCACTAAGGACTCCTCCTAAAGACGGCCTGGATGGCTTGGCAACTGAAATAGTATATGGTGAACCGTTCCTCGTCCCTGCCGATTTTTTTACGTCTGTAACCTCTTCCGACAATCTACAGGGCCTACATCACATTGTGGGAAAATTTTCTCCATGCCACCAGATTTAGAAGGCTCCTGCCAAGCAACACATGTCGACAGATCTGCATTCAGCAACGACGTTTTCCTGCGCAATGACACTAGCAAGCCAACGCTAACACCATCTTAAACTTGCCTTTTCCTCACGATCTGTCATACGCCGAAAGCTTTCTGCATCAATATCCGTGGCAAAGAAAACTGGGTCTCCATTGACCGCCTAAAACCTGCGTATCTCCTGCCAGATGACCCACTTACAGTATGCTTCTCTAGAGCAGGGCACCATATTTCACATTTATATCAATTTTAGGTGGGGAGTCATGTACCTCACGTGTGTCATATACGCTCGTACACTGTAACAGTTTTGATCTTTTATCTTATCACTCGCTCTTCCTTACACTGTTATAGACCAACTTGCGTTTTCATGCTAGTTCATGCTTTTTCATGTTTGAATTTTTGTGACAGTCAGACTCGCACATTACTCTATATAAACTCGATGATTGTTTAATAAAGTGTAGTTGCATTCACCTGGCCTCTCAGATATCACCTAATTGCTACCTCCGCCCAAGTACACGTTACTTAAAATCTTTATACTAAGCAGTTTAGTACAGTTCAGCACATTGAAATTCTTAAATGCACTGTATATGAGAGAGAAGGGGTTGGGTTATTAATATTACCATTATAAGATTTCAATGCACTATACTATATCATTATCAAGTACAAAACATTCCATGTTATAGTGTATTTTATATTTTAGCGGACCAGTCGTCATGATTTTTTTGTGTGAATATTTTTAAGACATCGAAAAGTGAGTTACTTCGTGAATGCGGAGGAAGACAAATTATATAACACCACCAAGAAGAATAATTCGATTATCTTGATCATTCAAATACCGGAGATTCAGTTTTTTTCTCTAGTGGTGTCATCCTAAATATGTCGTTTGAATTTGAAAGTTTGACAGATGTATCATTTGTCTAGTCATTTTTGTATTACCGTAATAATTGCGGGGAGTTACTAACCTTTACGAAATTACGACACAGCTCACATGAGTGAGGTGCCCCATATATACTTGAGTGTAATTGCGTCACTTTGTTTTGCCCTTTCTAATAATTCCATCAATCAAGTCAATAGTAACGTCTTCATTTAGCATGAAAACGAAGAGAGTCTGATTCCGATGCGTCATGGATTACTGGGTGGAGTATCAGCTGACTCACCACCTAGGGGACCAAGATCCTTAATGCAAGAATCATCAATGAAACGGATGGAATTTATAACCTAGTTAGAATTACATCACAGGTAGGGTAACTTTGATGTTCCTACTATGATTTTTTTGAAGGGGTAAACTTAAAATTGCATTAGAAATCTTTGAACGCTCATGACTCGAAAACATACGTATTCTAATATAGTTTTAGCAATCTCCATTGTTTATTATACTATTCTAAAAGTAAATATGTTAATAAAAAGAAGAGAACAAAATAAGTTTTTTACATAACACATATTCGTCAACTGGTGAATTTTATTTTTATCAAGTCTTACAAATTTGGAGAAAAATAAAGGAAAATTCTTTAAAAAATTACGTAAAATTTCTGAATTCCCTCAGGGCAAAAAAATTATATATAGCAAAATTATCATGTTACAGTTTTCACAACAATTGATATGGCATTATTTTAAGATACTAGAAATCTAAACAAAAATAAAAAAATCAAATTTTATTAAAAAAGTATTTATCTGAATGACTTAAGATTTTGTTATGAAGAAAACATGATATATATCTAATGTAATGTATAAGTACAATTCAAGAATCTGTAGGCAACTCTTGATAGCGTACGCTACCGTCAAAAATGATGGCTAAATATTTAGATAGATATGCACATACACGCACAGACATCCCCCTCTCATCAGGGTATGAATACTTCCTCTCCTCATTAGCGGAGGGACAAGAAGAGCTGAGCGTGACCGAATAGTATATATATATATATATATATATATATATATATATATATATATATATATATATATATATATATATATATACCCAGACACTTGCTCTTTATTATATAGGAGAGATGGTGTGTCGAAAGGAGAAAAATGGTGGTGGGATAGAGAGATGTAATAGACATTTGAATGAAAATCGAAGGCATTTAAAGGCTAAAAATTAAGGCCTGCACAGGGTGCAGAGGAGCGATACAGAGAAGACGAAAAAAAAGGAAAGTTGCTATAGCTATTGGAAGAGTAGTAGAGCAATTGAATGAAAGGCTTGGAACGAGATAAGGAGGAAATGATATCTATAAGTTTTCAAACTTAAGGAAAAGGAGGAGGCAGGATTTTGGGCAACTGGGAATTATCAAGGACAAAGATGGAAATATATCACATAGGGATGAAGACATTAAGAAGTTGTGGGGAGAATATTTTTAATAGCTATTAAATGCTTAAAATGAGAGAGAAAGGAGCTGGGAGAAGTACAAATGGTGGAGAGGCCAGTGATGGTGATACGGGACACAGAAGTGAAGCGGCCATTGAGTAAAAGGAAAAAATGGCAATGCTCCAGGTCCATCAGAATTTAAAATTGAACTAATAAAGATACTAGCTACAGAAGAGGAAAAAGGGATGCTGGATTTATTAAGAGCAATATGGAATAGAAAATAATGTCTATTGACTGAGAGGAGAGTCTAATGGTATCTATATTTAAGCAGAAAGGTTATGTCATAGAATGTCTTAACTACAGGGTACTTAAACGAACAGAGAATAGTTTGAAAGATTTTGAGAGGGTACTAGATAAGAAATTGAGAGAGATTGTAAAGATTGGTAAATAGCAGTATGGATTCATAAGGAGGAGGCGGATGGTGTATGCCATCTTTACAGTAAGACATCTACAGGAAAAAACCTTGAGGGAAGAAGAAGCTCTTCTGGCTTTTATAGATTTAGAGAAGGCTTATGATAGCATACTAAGAGAAGTGATGTTTTGGTGCTTGAGGAATAGGAAAGTCCCAGAGAAGTTGGCTAGAATGGTAGAGATTATGTACAAAAGAACAAGGAGAAAAGTAACAACAGCTGTTGGAGAAAAAGAATTACACAAGGGGTCAGTATTAAGACCCCTGTTATTAGTAGTGGCCATTGAGTTACTATATGCAGATGATTTGGTGATTACCACTGAAAATGAGGAAGACATACAGAGAAGGGTTGCAGAATGACAAGAGACTTTGGAGAGGGGTGGCTTGGGAGTAAATGTGGAT
>NC_090725.1:139243930-139248930 GCF_036898095.1 Palaemon carinicauda
TCTCGGAATTAAATAAAGGTAATGAAGGCAGCTGTTAGAAGACGTGACGAGAATAAGGTTTTATTAAGGAAATTTCAGTGGGTAAAACACTCCATCTTCCAAATCTGCCATTCCATCCACAAAACTTGACTGCTAAAAGCCAGGACAAAGATCCTGAAGACAAGAGATCTCTATATTATACGAAAGAACGTTAGAATAATTAGTTTTGAAATGACTTATGACCCTGAAAAAATTACCAATCAAAAGAATGCTTGAGGGAAATGGTCCAGCTCCCAAGGATTCAGCTTGAAACGTTTGATCAAAATCAGAATAGAATAAAAAGTTTGTTGACCAGTACAGGTCAACAGTATATGAATGAATACTCATGATACATTGTGACAAACTCTGAAGTTCAGGGACCCGTGACTATCATGGATTTCGGAGATTAAGTGGTAAAACACTATCATTATCCTATGGATTTAAAAAATAGGTTATTCAGGCAACTTATATGTAAGGATGATAAAAGAGATATATAGTCCTATTCACTATGAGGTTAACAAATAAGTCACTGTTCATGCGTTACATTTTGATATATTGTTTGAAGTACATTCAGTGTCAGAAGGTACGAAACTGAACCAAATTTCCTTCAGACTAAGACTTTATACCAGGTGCCTGCTGATTTTTAGTACTTCATTATTCTGGTTTATTGTAGTTATGAATCCTTAATCCTAGTTGCGGGTCATGGAGATCATCTATTTGGCCAACTATGATGTCAGAGGATAACTTCGGAGTTTTAACTTTCTTGGCGAATCCGGAAAACTTAGTTTTTCTGAGGAGATAATTAGTATAAAAATGCTAAGTGTTTTTATCATTACCGTTGGTTTTTAGTTAATAAAGATCCCCTTGATATCCCTGCAGCACTTTTTATCACTTCTTTCGTAGGCTGATTGTACTTGCTTAAAATTCATTCTGAGGTCGAAAAACTAATAATGTTTCGCTATTTCATTGTAACTGTCATTTATACCCTCGGGTCCTTTGGGCTACCCAATTTATTTTTAGAGATTTCTCTCTGTCTCTCCTAACACGAGCATGTTTTTAATTTCTACAATTGAATGCGTATTATAAGCTGGGTACTTTCTTTTTTATAGCTTTAAAGAAATTAAGTTCACCCTAAAAATTTCGTACCATTTTATTCAATGAATCATTTACCATTTAAACAACGAAAAAATAAGGGGTTGACGGTAGGACGGAAAATAATTAGGTTACCTTATCGAGTAAATAAGTAGAGGTGCTCAAGAATCTGGGGGACGAACCGAATGAATTTGCAATCATTTTAATTATACATATGCGATGCTGATTATAGTCTTTGCAAAGCTTCAGGTTATTGAATGGATTTCTAACAATACATGAAAAAAGATATGAAATTTTTTTTGTATGGTATGATTCAAACCATGCAAATTTTATACTGTTTGTCTCTTAGATTCTTAATGACTTCTAAATCATTATGATAAGGTAACTTCAATATTTCTTCTCATGTTTATGAATGTTTAGCCATATCGCGTTATGATTCCCCACATACGTAATGAAAATCTTTTTATCTTTTGGAATTATTATGTTACGAGAAACTATAGATAACGGTATAGATAAACAACAGAAATGTAGGAGGGACATTTAAATACCAAACAAAAAAGAGGATAATTGACCACGGTAAGATAGGCATACTGGAAAAATAAATATTGTATAAGTTGATTGCAAGAAAACAGATTTCGAGAGAAAAACCATTACCAATTGAATAACCTATAAACTGATCATCTAAAAGCCTATTACCTCCTCACTTATCGAAATAACTTTGTTCTCGGAATGATATCACATCACGCATTAATTACCCGGCCTTTCCAGGTTCTGATTGGAAGATACACAATTGAAAAATACATATTCATACGTCAAGTCTGCGCGTTGATGTTGCGATTATAATTAAAGTTATCATGCCCACCACCTCTCTCTCTCTCTCTCTCTCTCTCTCTCTCTCTCTCTCTCTCTCTCTCTCTCTCTCTCTCTCTCTCTCAGATGTGAAGTGCAACATTCCTTGGGGTTTTGCGTGTCGGGTGAAAGGAAGAATGAAGAATAGTTCGAGACTGATTTTAATTAATTAGAAGAATTAGAAGATGCAGTCAAATTTTGTCTACAAATCTTTTCTGCAAGTCTTCTTTCCGTAGGTAATTTGTTTGTGTAATAAAGGAATTTCCAGTAATTCTTAATTAGAAACAAATTTATTATACCCTGAAGATCTACTTTGTCTTTCACTTATACATTAGAAATGTGCGTGTTTGTGGGTGGGGGCTTGTTGATAATAAAAAAAGAAAAATCAATGGCATAAGTGACATTATTATTATCAACGAAGAGAACTTGATTTAATCTTACGTTAAAAGGCAGCAACCAGTTATCTGCACCTGGAGGAGGCCCAGCTAAATCCAATGCATAAACCATTACAAATCAAGGTGTCACCAGTGAGGAAAAAAATCACTCGACTTCACTCTGAACAATACGTATTTTGGTATCAAGGAAAAAAAAAAACACACACGAATTTAATAATGAAAATATCTTAAAGTTTAATAGGTGCAAAAAATATGAAGAAACAAAAATATTCATTTACATTCAACGTCACTGGACTGTTTAAATGCAGTGCTCTGGTGATGGCAACAATTTGATTAAGTCATTAATCATATCCGTATCAGCTGTTTGGCTGCAAAATAAATAAAAAAAGCGAATTAAACTGATATTTTTTCTCTCACACTGTCGATTTTTAAAAGTGCCAGGAATATCATATTTTCCCCACGAGCTGATCGATCATTAATGAAAAATTATCGTTCAACACTTTATTTCTGAATAGATAAATAATGAATACCTCTAGTGCGCTAATATGATTATAGTAATATTTTGTTGATGTAGTACTACTACTACTGGCGGCTGGGCCTCGGGCATAAGAGTGTAAAATTCTGTTATCGTGGAATATAAATAATGGTCTATTGATCGAAGTTTTATGACAATGAATGGAACTGCGAGTAAAACCCTCATTTCACGAAAAGACTCTTTTCCGAAATGTCTCTAAATTATTCTTTTTTTTTTCGTTTTTTTTTTCTCTTTGATGGATTGGTCAAAAGAGATATTTTAGGTAAAGTTTTAATACCCTTAATCCCAAAATCTATGAGGACGGCGTATGGACCTCACTCATTTACTGGTTCCAAGTGTTGCCGGCGTCGATGACAGCCGTTTTTGTGACACCAGCTATAGATTAAATCCATCAGTCAGTCTGAAGAGGAATAAGTATTCTGAATGCCTGAATCTTGTCACATATCACGAGGAGTCGTTCAGGATTCAGACATTGTAAATGCAGTGGTTTACAAATACATTTTTTTCGTGGACAAGAAAATTACTGATACGTTTCCGTGCAAGGCATATATATTACACTTTTCAATGGTTTTGCATACATTATATATACACACATGTATATATATATATATATATATATATATATATATATATATATATATATATATATAATATATGTATATATACACACACACATATATATATATATATATATATATATATATATATATATATATATATATATATATATACGTAGGGACACTCAAGAACTGGAAAGTAAGACATGCACAAGGAGCAGATGAACAGTACAGAAAGGAAGAAAAAGATTCTATGAGCAAAGATGATATAGCTACTGGAAGAGCAGTAGAGCAATTGAATGAAAGGGAAGGAGAAAAGAACAGTTATCAGATTTCAAACTTGAGGCAAAGGCAAAGACAGGATTTGGGGCAACTGGTAGTCATCACGGACAGAGATGGTGATACATTGCATAAGGATGATGATATTAAGAGAAGATAGAGAGGGTATTTTGAGCAACTATTGAAAACTGGAAATGGGAGTGAACAACTGGGAGAAGCAGAAAAGATGGAGGGGCCAATGATGGAGATACAGAATATAGAAGTGAAGCAGGCAATGAGTAAAATGAGAAATGGTAAAGCACCAGGTCCATCAGAGTTTTAAATCGAAATAGTCAAGGGGAAGATTGGATGATGGATTTATTAAGAGTAATATACGAAGAAGAAATAATGCCTAAAGACTGGGAGGAGAGTATAAGGTATCTATGTATTACAGCCACGGAAGGAAAAAAGAAAAGACTAGATTGAGGTCAGTACTTTCGTCCATTATGGACATCGACAGACTCAACAGTAATACATTTTATATTTATCATGTGTCAGCGGTCGTGATTTATATACATATAAGGTATCGATATTTAGGTAGAAAGGTTTCATAATGGGATATGATAACTACAGTTAAATTAAAGTAATAGAGCATGGTTTGAAAACTTTTGAGAGGGTACTAGATGAGAGATTGAGAATGATTGTAAAGTTCGTGAAACAGCAGTATGCATCTATCAGGGGCAGAAGGACTGTGGATGCCATCTTTACACTAACACAGCTATAGGAAAAGAGGCTAGAGGGAAATCAGAAGCTTTTCTGCACTGTTATAGATTTAGAAAAGGTTTATGATAGAATTCCAAGAGAAGTGATATTTTGGTGCTTGAGGAAGAGGAAAGTCCTAGAGAAGTTGTACAAAAGAACAGGGACAAAGGTAATAACAGCTGTTGGGAAACAAATCTTTGAAGTTAGTTTTGGATTATACCAGGGGTCAGCAATAAGCCCATTTTAATTTGTGTTGGTCTTGGAAGTGTTAAGTGAAGAGATCAGAAATGAAGAGTTGTGGAAGTTGCCATATGTAGATGATTTATTAGTTGCCACTGAAAATGAGCAAGAATTACAGAGAAGGGTTGTATAATGGCACGAGATTTTGGAGAGGAGTGGCTTGATGATGTGGATAATACTGAAAGTAGAGGCTCAGCTATAAAACAGGTAGAAGAGTTTAGATAATTGATATCTACTATAAGTCAAAAGGGAGGAAGTGTGGCTGAAGTTGAGAATATGATAAAAGCAGCCGAA
>NC_090725.1:139253930-139258930 GCF_036898095.1 Palaemon carinicauda
TACCTCTCTCTCTCTCTCTCTCTCTCTCTCTCTCTCTCTCTCTCTCTCTTTCGTTGGTATACTTTTGTTTAAGAAATACATAATTTTTCTGCTTGATAATATTTTTCAACCCCTACGAAGGTAGGCTACAGTTCGAATCTCTTTTCAGAATATTTGAGCGCGTTAATCTGGCGGAATTATTCTTATAAATCTTGAAGATTCATTGAGGTATCAGTTAATGAATATTCTAATGTAACTTCAGGTTTGTTCTACAAGTATTATCGACTAATATTTTCCATGAAAACTATTTATGTCTTTTTTATTTATTATTCGTTTAGCTGAATGGTTAAAGTTTAAGCAGATAGGGAGAATAACAGAGTTTTCTTTGAACGTCAAACATGTTCACCATTGCCTTACCTTACCTTACCTTGGAGAGAGAGAGAGAGAGAGAGAGAGAGAGAGAGAGAGAGAGAGAGAGAGAGAGAGAGAGAGAGAGAGAGAGAGATTGTTTCCTCCCTACGGCTCTGATGATCCATGCAAGATGATAATTTACAATTCAGTGACAAGGTCACATAAATAGCATCAATACAGCAATGGTTGTCTTCACCTTTCGATGGTGTTAATCTTTGCCCATAATTTCAAATACGTATTGTATCCACTTTTCTTAACGCGCAAAGAATTTTCTTCAAAGGATTCTCTCTCTCTCTCTCTCTCTCTCTCTCTCTCTCTCTCTCTCTCTCTCTCTCTCTCTCTCTCTCTCTTCGACTAAAGACTCATTCGACAAAAGTTAAGAAAAAAAAAACACCGAAGACTTGGAGGGATTCTCCTAATCCGCGTAATTATAAACGGTGATCTGCACATTAATAAGATCGGATTATGTGATTGATTGGCTTTTCCATAGCCCCATTTTAACCTTATCCCGTTGAAGGGCTGTGAATTATTCAATTCTGACCAAACTATTTTTTTTCTTGGCTCGTAGTTATCTTTGGGAACCGTTTAGAATTAAGATTATTAAAAGAAGGTCTAGACGTCCATTCAAGGGTACTACTTGTTATGAAGCCAGAACTTTTATAAAGTCATCCAATCTGTTATGGCAAAATCATAAGCATTCATTTTTTTTTTTTGGGGGGGGGGTTGGTTATAGAAGATCCACGAATCGGGACGTAGGCTTAGATTTTAATCGACATATGACGTAAGAATTAGAACCTAATTTAGATAATTCTCTTGAAAGTATTCATATGATGAGAACAGTAAATTTTGCATCAATGCTAAATTGTGTGTCATTAACTCGATGTTTAATTTCTAAAGACAATATTTTATTGATATTTTCAGATTTCTTCAATTTCCAGTATTAAGTAAGTATTATACACTTTCATAAAGTTAGTAAATACCATTTTTAAATTTTTCACTAAACTAGGGAAAAATATTCTTATTACTTATTTCCTTGTTTTCTTTACCATTTTATATTGGTTAGTGGTATCCTTGAAAAAATTTAACTTTAATGAAAAATAATAGTGAACCATTGCAAACATATTTAAGTTATGAAACGGAGAGAATGTAATATAATGTCACCTGTCATATAATTGAAAAAGGCAATAACTAAAAAACTAATGTGTACTTTCGTATGCAGAAGCAAGGTAAATCATATAGTAAAACCAGCACCAAAATACGACTTTAGCAGCAATTTGAACTCTCTCTCTCTCTCTCTCTCTCTCTCTCTCTCTCTCTCTCTCTCCTCTCTCTCTCTCTCTCTCTCTCTCTCTCTCTCGTACCCAGCTCATCATGGTTACTTAATCTAAGGATCTGAATATGGTGGAGGTAACCAGACACTTGAAGCGACTGGCTACCTTCTTAACAATCGATTAAGAACGTTAGCGATGGAGTTAGGCAACTAGACGCAGATGCTGGAAAGGAAGTGGGTGGGAAGAGTGATAAGCGAGGAAGGATGGTGTGAATAAGGAAGAAAAAATATGGATAGTGTGTGAGGAGGGAAGGAAAATAAGTGCTGACATCATGATGATGATGAGGATATTTTCTGATTCAGATGCAAATTTAAAAGATTGATTGTCATAAAAGTATATACACTAAATTGGGTGCAGTTTAATGATACATTATTTACTATATAAAATCACTCATTCCAATACACTCATGTTATTATAACAGATTTGCTCTGGAGGTGTCAATATCTCCATCCCTCAATTCTCTTTATTCATTTCTTACTATGTCTATGGTTTTGGCTCATTATAAAACTTTATTGAAACGGTAATACGATACTCAAAATATTTCCGATTTATCTTAACCTCATTATGAAAATATCGATCTTTGATAAAGTTTAATGCAAGAATAACTTATATAAGTGACCTCCCGAACCATTATCACTGCGATAGGAGAGAGAAATTAATCGGTCTTCGGATTACACGAAAATGGTAATGGGTAAAATAAGTTCTAATGCTGAAGAAATTGTCTCGTATAATTTTTAGAATATGTAGATAGTTTTGTAAAATACCCAATTCTAAATCACCAGGAATGATTGAGTATTGATTCAATGTGAGGCAATTGTAGGTAATCTTCGGGCGTCAATTATTAGAGATTCTAATGTCATTATTATGGATACCAGCTTTTCTCTCTTTTTCATAAGACCGTGTTTCCTATACATTCTGTTTGTGGTGTCCCTTCTACTCTTTGTGCATTGATTTAATTTTTCTTTTATCTTGAATTTCTCTTTGTTTATTGCTTTTTACGATGTACGCCAGGAATATGTCTGTATGCTACATTATTTATCAAGTCTGCTGTTTTGACGTTAGGATGAAATAGTTATAAAGGAATCACTCGACACCTTCAGCAAACTCTCTCAGATTAATGTGTCGATGGGAAGGCAGTTCACAAACTCTCGTATTATATGTCAGCTAGTTTCTGAAGCTCGGCTCAGTGTTGCTTAACCTTTGACCTGAACTGCCAGTGGTCCAGCTGCATGGCTGCATTAGTTATTTGGTTTTCATCGCTTTTAAAGGATAGGATAAATTGTAGCATTATTTATTAAGATAAATAAATATAAATTTTTCTAAATGCGGAGGATGCCAAATTTATGTCTCTAGTACAATTACGAATATTAGTGAAAAAGTAATATCTTATTCATATCGGCCAACGGTCATGATACTTTTACTTTTAGTTACTTTGATGGCTGCTTTTCCGGTCCCATACAGCAGGGGAACCCCACTCTCTACAGGACCTCCACTGTCGTTTTACCTTATTCGTTCAGAGTATTTAACGTTTCATATCGCGTATAGTTCATTTACTGTTAAATCGTCACTGTTGCAAAAAAGATACTAGTGATGTTCTAGAAGGTTTGTAGATTGTTACAAAGGATATTTTTCTATTTTTTGGCGTGAATTTTATTTTTATGTCTTCAAACCTTGTCACACTAGTTCTTTCAACATTTTGAGATTTGAGTAACTTTTATGAATGAAGAGTCCGACACCCCCACCAGACCTACCCTCTCTCGGTATGTGAAAGAAGGCGTGTGTGTGTGTGGTGGGGGATGGGGCGTCATTTCAGTGATCTTTGCCTTGTCCAAGTTATTTAACCATGTTTCAGATAATGCTAGCATATCTAAATATTTCTCGTTTATCAATTCTCGAATTTGAATAGTCTTATTATCTACAGATTGTATATTTACATAGCCACAGTTTATGTCATCCTTAGTAACCATGATCAGTATTTTCTGCTAGTCTTTTCAATTCCAAGTCATAAGCTTTGCAGTCTCTAAAATTTACTATGTGGTCTCTTGGTTTGTTCAACTTTGTGCAGCTTATACACTTTGACTTGTAAATTACACTCCTTGGTGGAATGCTTTCCTGAACATTTTCCGCAGACTTTATCATCATTCGTAGACTTGCAATCTTTTTCAAGATGTCCATACCTCTGATAGTGGTAGCAGGTGATCACGTGGTACCTATCGCGTATGTTATTAGTACCCCATCGTAACGAAACTTTGTTCCCATTATCATGAATAGCCTTCCGAACTTCAGGATCACATTTCATCCCCCCCCCGGCATTTTTTCAGGACTACACTTATCTTCTCTTCTACATTTTGGATTTGGTCCAGGCAGCGATTTCTTTCAATCAAAGTATTTACTACATCATCTTCATCATTGTACACATTGCATATCATTATTTTTGGTTTTAGTTTTCCGATTTTTCTCGTTTCAGTATCAGCCACCAATGTCTGAATTTTGTTTGCCACCTCTTCTCTGATAATTTTTTTTGCAAAGTTTACAACAATATTTCCATTCGTAGTTGACCTCGTGTTAAGTATAGGGATGTCTTTAAGTGCTTGTTGAACCTCGCGTTTTCTTTCAGTAATTTCTGTTGCTGTATTAGTTGATTTAATTATCAACATATTTTTTTCCTTAACTTTGTCAGCAAATGTCGGTTTCTCCGGGTTTGGGTCTATCAATGTTTGAAGTGTTGCTGGGTGGAATTTGTTGCGTTTGCGCTTAGGTCCGCAAGTTTGTTTCTAAAGTCATCTTTTTTCGCGTCTTGTTCGTTCAGGGCCAAATCTCTCACTTCCACATCTTCCTTCAATTTTGATATTACTAAATTGTTTAGTCTGGTTTCACTTACGCAGTGTGGGCATAACCAATCTAGGTTATTCCGTTCAATATCAGTGATGCCTATCACTATATGCACACATTTCTTATAGTAGTCTATTACATTCACATCCTATCCCTTTTTTCCGTTCTCCCTCCGTGGTTTTACATATGAGGCAGAAATAGTTAGGAACAGCCATAGTGTACTGTTTCCTATCACTTAGGTTTCTACATAAAATTAACCAATATCTTTTCAATGATATTCTAAGCGAGAAACAGAAAGCTAAAATACGACTCAGGGCGATTTTTTAACGGAGGTCCGCGCAACACGTCCACAGTCTAGCAAGTGGCTTCTTACCCAAATGCTGCCTGTTTATTCGTTTGTGTAGTTTAGGTCGTCTAATTCTAGCAGATGCCTTTCCCTAAGTTTGA
>NC_090725.1:139266430-139271430 GCF_036898095.1 Palaemon carinicauda
TTAACTGAATAAATTTGAGAATAGTATAGCGAAAGATAGGCTGCTGTGGTTCAGACAACTTTGAGACCAAATCTAATAAGCCGAATAGTGTGAATAGAATATGATATGAAATATCTGCAGGAGTGTTGTTTGTCAAAAGAAGTTCAAGCAGCCAATTGTGGTAAATGCTAAAAGGCTAAAATAGCCCACAGCTGTCATTGTTCTCTTATTTATTGATCATAGTAAAATAAAATTCAGTAAAAATTACCCCCTCACCATTCTATTGGCAGTCAGAACTTATTTTCTGTATCACTGGAAGAATCCATTAAAGTTAATTTCCAACTCTAGTAACGCAAGATTTATTTATTCCCTGGAGATGGAAACCTGTAAGGCTGTGTTTCTTAGGCTCTTACTATCATGGCTGGAACAAAGCCTCAGATTATAAAATCTTCCCAAAAGCAAAATTGTTGTAGTGATCAAACTCAGATTTTCTTCAACAATATTGGGAAAAGAGGGATGATCGTATTAGCCACAGTACATTCCATATTACCTTAGACTTCATATACAATTCAGGAAATATGTAATGAAAGGTAATATCTTTTCATTAATACATAAAGAAACCTCTAAAATTCAGTAGACCAAAAAACATTAGCTACTGATGACACCAGAATTCATGATTAGATGCAAATGTTGAAGCTTGAAACTCTAGTGTAGACACTGAAAAGACAAAGGGCCATAGGACGACACTATTAGATTAACATTATGAATAAGTATGAAGTCCTGTATGATGTACCCAAAAGTCATACATTGAGGAAACGCCCATGGGAAAAGCTTCTATGAGGAAACACTTGGCACCATAAAATCCCGACGAAAAAGGGTCAAAATTACTCCAAAGACAAACTTCTTTGGTCTCAAAAAATATTATATCAAGAAAGTCTTTTAAGATTTTTGGTGATCAATTGATACTGTATTTTTTTTAAATTATTTCTCATTACCATATTCTGCATATTTTTTCACCTGTCTGGTCCACATCTGCTGACTTTCTTCTTAATATGTTAGATAAAAATATACGGTATGTTAGACTACTTATCCCTGATAGGAATATGACTTTCTAGCACCGTCGTTCACTTAATTCTATGCGTATGGTGCATCATATTTTTCCTATTCTAACCATCCTTTGTATTCAGGTTTATCCAGACTGTACCATCTGTATATGCTACTAGACATTCAGTTAATTATAACAGTCATGCCTTCTCCATCTGAAGGCTCAATACTTTAATAAATTCTAGAATCTTCATTCCAGTTGTGACTAGAATGTGGAATGATCTTCCTAATCTGGTGGTTGGTTAGGTGGGACTTCTGTTCAAACTTGTTGCAAATGCTTTTCTGTTGAAGAGATTGACACAATTCTCGTTTCATAGTTTATGTATGACTGATCTATTTCAAAGTTGTTACTGATCTTAAGATATTCTATATTTTTCCAAAATAATTTTTCATATATAGTTCAATTATTATTTTTCTATTTCCTATCCGAACTGGGCTGATTCCCTGCTGGATCCTTTGTGCTTGTAACAACCAGCTTTTCAACCAAGGGTTGTTGTTTGGCTAATGATAATAATAACAATTGAATGCTATGAATAGAAATTAAGTTCACAACAAAGTATAACTCCGTAGGTAAGTAGTGCGGTAAGAACACAACGCACTGTAGCCTACTGTAGACATTACTTATGGTCTATGCAACATTGTTTCGGACCCAAGCTGCATTCCCTTTTAGCCTTCTACCACACCTCTGCTCTTGTTTCCTTCCTCTTGCTGTAAAACCTTTTTGAACGTTTTCTTTATATTACAACTGCGAGGGTGTCGCCCCTGTTGCAAATGTGTGCCAAATTGGTTCCCAGGCCAAATGCCAGGCCTTCTGGCCTAATTTTATAGAAAAATAATCAAATAAATCCAATAAATAAGTTTAAAAGGCTCAATGGTAAAGGTCTCTTATGGAATTTTTATGTGAATGTACTTTGAAATATTAAATTTTGCGAATTAATTGGTAACTATTTCAGTTTTCACTCAAGAATCCTGGTTTTGATCCTCATGTGAGATGGAATTTGGTTTCTCTTACACCTCTCACTATTATCCTTATTATTATTACCATTATCATTATCACTACTTAAAACAATGAAACAAATGATTGACAATTTTAGACTCACATAGAGCTCTTCATAAGATACGTTCTTAAATAATTAGCAGAAATTAAACAAAATTAAGCTGAAGAGATAAGGATGTTAAAAAAAAGGATGTTAAGATGAGAATTAAAAGACATAACTCAGCAATAGAGCTGTAATCAACGACGGCAAAAAAGGGATACTGTAATTGGTAGTATATGTTGTACGAGGATAAAAAATATGTCCAAAAGCAGAATCCAAAATTAATCCTGGCAGGCGTATTCATAATTTGTGTAGGGAATAGTGTAATATCTATAGTAATTTGTCAAACCAAATCACTTAAGACATTGTCATACTTTGTACAGAGCACTCCTAATGGACAGAGGAGTCGAACATCCATATAAAACGCTAAAGAAATGATCAAAGATGGAATAATAGAAATATTGACTTTTTGAACCAATGAGTCCGGGACAAAAGTCAGTCATAAATAAAAAGTGTTCAGAGTGTGTAATAGAAAACAAAATAAGCGAACAAATTCAATTACAAATCCTATTGAAAGAACGCATAATTGTGCACACACATGGAGAGAGAGAGAGAGAGAGAGAGAGAGAGAGAGAGAGAGAGAGAGAGAGAGAGAGAGAGAGATCACAGCTGTGTTTTGTTACCGATATTGAAAAAGGGGGAGCGGGTTGTACTTGATTATAGGGGTATTAAACATCATCTATTGTGGTCTACGTCAGCAGTGTTCTTTCAAAGAGATGGTAGAGTCCAAAGACGGATGGATAATATGATTTTTTTGGTTGATTTACGAACGGGTGGTTGGGATATATATATATATATATATATATATATATATATATATATATATATATATATATATATATATATATATATGTGTGTGTGTGTGTGTGTGTGTGTATGTATGTTTGTATCTGTATGTAATGTATGTTGTGTTTTATTTAAAAAAATAAGTTCATTAACACCATGAAATGAATCGATACAGGAAATGCGTCTTCGAATTCATGTTTACCATAAGTAGCTGAAATATTCTCATAGTTAATCTTATTTTGAAGAAACTAAAATTTCCAGAATATTTGTGAGCCAGCATAAAACACCGAGTTGTAATTTCAAGTCAGTTTTCTTTCAAAGGCGATCAATAGATCCTCTTCCTTTAATGCCCAATCGGACTTTAAACAGAGTTGATAAAACATTCAAAAGACGTATATGTGATCAGGTTGGAATGTACTGGGTGGGTGGGTGGGTGGGTAGGAAGTTACGGACTGTTGGGATGGGATGAGGTGGGATGTAAAGGATAGGCAGAGGCACGACAACAGATCCCCTTCTGATGTATAAACGAATGAAACACGAGTCGGATCATATTAGAATCGAATCTTCCCACAGTTCCCCCACCGAGGATTTAGATGCCAAAAATGCTCACTCTCAGAATTTGGATTTTGGTCAACAATTTTACGTTTATTCTCCAGGTTTTAAGTTTATTTTTATTATAATTTCCCCAGTGCTAGAGAATTCATTTTTACACAAGGACTCCTGCGATAGCTACAAGTTACATTATTTCCACGGACGACGCAAAAAGTGACGCAACGCATCGGTGGGAAAGTAAGCTGGTAAGAAATCCTTCTCGATTACCCAAGAAGAAGGAGATGAAGTAGGACGAGAAGGAGACGGTGTAATCATGGCATGGCGGTAGTGTCGGATTCCTTTGCCTGATGCGGGCGGTCTGAATTTGTTCTTTCTTCAAGGAGGAAAGTTAGGCTAATAAAGAGAACTGAAAGAAATGAGGATAACAGCGATCAAGGATAACTCAGCAGGCGTAGATAACAGATTTCGAAAGATAGAAATACAGTACGATGAAGCTATGGAACTCTGGTCTCCGGATTAATGTGAGAAGTGATGTGATTTGGCACCTGAAAGGGTTACAAATATTAACGAGGCATAAAAAAAAGAATAAAGTAATGAGAGAGAGAGAGAGAGAGAGAGAGAGAGAGAGAGAGAGAGAGAGAGAGAGAGAGAGAGAGAGAGAGAGAGAGTTCTTGTAGACTGACACTTTGTAAAAATGCAACTTCTTTTTTGAGTGCAATATCGTTTGAATGTATAAACTCAGTCAAACGAATGACCGACTAATGGAGAGGTTAAAGCGCGAGCAATTAATAAGTGGATGACTGATTAGGAGAGTGCGCTTAATGAGTGTATAATTAGCCATCTAAAATGATATTGGAAGGAAAAGGGAAAAAAACTTATATTTTTTGCATTTGAAGAGTCAATTAACGAATAACGATCTCTGAAAAAATGAGGTAAAAAGGGGAGAAAATCCATCACGCTTCAGTTGCTTAAAACAAAGGAAGTCCTCAATACCAAACGTTCTTTTTGATTGACGTTTAATGACATTCTGAAGGGAATGTGGCTTATCAATTAGATGAATGGATAAACAAACACAAAAATAAATAGATGGATAAGTTAATAAAGGGTAATGAGACTTACTTAGTCAATGCCCAAGAAAATTAGGAAAAAGAAAACAGAGGAAAAATGAAGGTGATCAACACTGAAGGGGATCACAGGCCAATCACTATAGGCATTGTGAGGATCACATTGTTTCAAAGTTTTGCCTCATATCTGGATTTCACAGTTCTTTTCTAAAAGAAAAAAGAAAAAAAAAAAGGAAACAGCAGAGCTCTATCAACTGACGAGGGAGGTTCTAGTACACCAGAAGAATGATTATCCTACTACCCTAAGAAGACATGTAATAGATACTCGGTTCACAAAAAAAAAAAAAAAATGAGTAATTATTGAAATTAGATCTATATTGCATTGCACAAGAATAACAACCTAATCTCATAACTATAT
>NC_090725.1:139281430-139321430 GCF_036898095.1 Palaemon carinicauda
TCAAGTGATTTTCATTGTATATTTCTATTTACTGATTTTCATTGGTATTGCAAGATAAGTTTGGGTAATAAATTTCATGTATTTAAGGTCTCATTTTCATTTTATTTTCAAATTTCAGGTCTTCTCAAGAAATAATTTCTTTATCATTTACATAAAAATATATATCATTTATTTGAAAATATATGTGATTACAAAAGATTGATTGACAGAAAATATTGTTATTGATAAAAAATGCAACATACTTCATATTTACAATATACATTTTCGAAATTTTCTTAATCGTGGTGGCTCTCTTCCCTCGACACATTCTTTGGGGTGTCCAGGCTGGGGGCTGTGACCATCAGCTCCATTGCAGCAGACACAACGTTGGGGGTCGAGATGCTCGAGATGCTTGGGGATGTCAGCGAAGGCAACATATCTAAGGCAGCAGAAAAATCGGGAAACGGGAGTATTTGGCGAGGTAGTGAAGGCAGATGTTGGAGATGGAAAGTTATATGATGGCATTGCAATACGTGGCGTCCAAACTTGCTACTGTGGTGGGGGTGGTTGCAGATTTTTATGCGATGGGACTGGCTGTTGCTGCGGAATGTAAAATGTTGCTTGGTGTTGCTGGTATCGTTGTTGCACGAACTGTTGTTGCTGGCACTGTATTGGCTGGTAAGTTGCTGTTGGAATGTTACCTTCATTGTAGAAGGGGACACTGCTACTCCATGGACTCACTCTGGTTGATTTTGCCACTGTAGAGGTTGTGGTGTCCCTATCAGAGTAGTTAGGATTTGCAGTTAGGATTCAGGCAGTTCCTCTAAGGCTGCAACCATTTCCAGCATCTTCCCGAACAAAATCTAGAAGTTCATGGGGGACACTCTTCTCAGTCGTGAACACAGGTACGTTGCAAAGTCCTGGATATCGGCTTCAGGTCCTTCAACTTCCTTCTGCGTAAGCATATTAGCCTTCTGCAGGAGCTTCTTGATGGCATTTCCGGATCCTGTCTGCTCATCTGTTGCGGTAGAGGCTACTGTTTCTGATGGCTGGCTCATCCTCTTCAGGTTCTTTCTCCTGATGATGGATGCAGCAGACAAACCAGATATCTCACTTTAGGTTTCGTCGACATTTATGTTTGAATTGGTCCTTTGCTAGGTAGGAGAGAACCTGTCACTCGAGTGTGTGTTTTCGTGGGCTATGTGTCCCCCGAGAAGCTCCCAGGTGGTCATGACTTCTTCCTCTAGTGGTGTTCTCCTCCTTGCTGGGGCACCACTCTTGCTCTCCTTCTTCTCTATTTTTCAAATTTCTTTCCTTTTCTTTTCGAACAACTTCCTCACTTGCAGGAAAGTACAGTCAGGAAAGGTTGCTGCAAGCTCGGTCCACAGGGTCTCCTTCAATATGGGATTGCACCACTGCTTGTCCCGCTTGTCGTAGAGGGGTGGATGATTCCTAACAATCTCAGCAGCCTCAGAAATTTGGGCATCTGTGAAGGGGTAGTCTGGTATGTCCCTCTTGCTGGGCTAACACCGCTTTTTTGTGGTTGTTGTAATCCAGTAGGTCTTGGTACAGGTTCTTCTTCTACAACAGGATCATCAGCAGACTCTGTCTCCTGCACCACTGGAAAAAGCGGCATCTGCGGTTCATTGGGCAGGGGCTGGGGCTGCTGGGACTTCTTAGACTGTTTGGTGGTCTTGCGAGGCCTTGCAGAGGTATTAGTAGTATTTCTGCATGTGCTGGGCTATGAATGATTGATCCTGGACCTAGCGACCCTTTATATGCCACTCACGCACCGCTATCAATCAATCAGCGCTTGGTATTTCAGGCTCGCCCACGCTCAAACCAATCAGCGTTCAAAATGTTGTCAAAACCTCATCTTCTCGGACGACCTCGCTAGATATTGTCGGCTGTGCGCAGCTGCTTGCCGGAAGGGGTAAACACATCTCACAAAAGGTCGCAAGGCGTCGTGGCTAGCGCGAGGTGGCCTGAAATGTCACAAACACGGGCGACATCCTATGAGGTGTGTGTACGACGTTGCAAAACCTATCTTGCGAGGTGGCACGAGGTCATCCACCTCACACAACACCACGGCAAAAGTTAAAAAGGTTTTAAAAACCTAGCGACGTCATGACATCCTACAATTTTCTTATGAGGTCTTGTCAAAAGCTGCTACGAGCTGCCACGAGGTGTTTTGCCACAACCCTACGTCGCAACAAAAAAGTACGTATCTATCAACGTACCTTTACCTATCAGCTGTAATGGTGTGATGAATTGATTTTAACAGTATTTGATACGGTAGACTCGAAATGAACTCTTATCTTTCTTTATAGTAGAATGTTATAGTCTTAATATTTATATTTATTTCTAGTCAGCGATAAGGTTTGCATCCTTTGCTGGGCTGAAGCACTTATCATAAAAGTAACAGCCCTATGGGTCTGTGATCCCAAGGCAGAGAAATGCGATATTAAAAGGTATTTGTGGCTTATTATAAAATGAAAATCCCTGTTGTTAGTGATAAAATCATATGTAGCCTATATATATATATATATATATATATATATATATATATATATGTATGTATATATATATATATATATATATATATATATATATATATATATATATATATATATATATATATATATATATATATATATATATATATATATATATATATATATATATATATATATATATATATATATATATATATATATATATATATATATATATATATATATATATATATATATATATATATATATATATATATATATACATACGTGTGTGTGCATATTCAACATTATGCCAAATTATTACTTTCAAGTATTAGCCGTCGAAACTTCCATAATATTGGCCACTGCATTAATCGTTCAGAGGGAACATCAGCAATTTGTCAAACCTGTAACATTCACTAAATATTTTACCTCTGCCTTATGTGTATTCTTGAGCTTAGTGAATATTCCTTTCCATTCATTCTGGTACATAGATACAACATCTATTCTCCTCCCTAATAAAATTTTTAATCATAAACTCTTCTCACCAAACTATCATCCACTATTTTTCCATATTAACAAAGCATCTTGATACACAATGATCTATCCTACTTCGTTCCTTTGACATCAAAACTGTGGAATGATTCACTGCCTTATTTCTGATGATGCTCAGAAATTTAAGATGATATTTCCTCTACCTTTTCCTCGTGCATGAGTAGTGTTGTGTAGGGAAGTGATGTGTTTAGTGTCTCATTGAATTAAAACGAAAAGTGGAGATGCAGAAATGCCCTGAAAAGAACAGACCTGGAAGCCGGTTCAGGTCTTGGCTGTCCTAGGATTTACTCTCTCATTGTGCAGTATGCAAGGGCCATTCCTGTTTTCAGGAATTTCTTTCCCTAGAGTGTCATATTTGGTCTTTTTCCCCAGTTGTGCTAGTTTGAGACAAAGATGAAGAAATCCAAAAAAAAAGTTGTCTTCCTTGGGGTATTTTCTCCTCTGATGATGCTGAAGGTATTTCCCTAAACTGGCATTGCTTGGTCTCTTTGCCCAGTTTCCTGGGGCCCTGAGCCTGGTGCTAGTTCACATGGTTGGGCAGGGGGACTATCACGAGCACTCTGGCTGGTCCATCTCTGATGGGAGTAGATGGTACGTTTAGTGTGAAGTTAATCTCCATGCAAGTTATGCCTATGCTACCTCCTCTCTGACTGGACTACATGAAGAAATATCATTGCAAGTGTGTGTTCTCCTTTGGGTATCAATGGTGTGCCATCAGTAAGGGTGTTGCATTCATTTTGTGCCAGGCAACCCACAATGCCACTGACCTTTAGTAATCTCCACTCCCCACAAGTGTTTAGTAAAATAGTTCCTAAAAGAATTTAATACACTGCTTCCTCAAACTTACGGACACCTAAAACTATTTTGACCATGAATATGGTTTGGCTGGTTTGAGTCGTAACTGGAATCTTGTGTGTTTTTTCTCTGTCTCCTCTGATTCATCCTTCGCCTTCTCATCTCCCTCAGAGAATAAATTTTATAAGAAAGAATGTTACAAAGAATTATGTCAGACAACTTATGAGTTCTTTACTACTTTGAAGTTACTTGTTCCTCCTCGTCCCACCTCTTCCCTTGGAAGGAATTGTTTGGTTCATAAGTCCACTGCTTACACTTGAGGAAAAGGACCGTATTCAAATAAGACCTTGAAGTTAGGATAGAGAGAGGCATTCTGTTTGTTTGCTCCACCCCTCTGAAAGTGACTGAAGAGTTATATATCTCTGCCTGAGTTTGATTCACATTGGAACATCAGGGATCCTAGATCATTATCTCTTGTTTCCAGATAGGATCATAGATTTTTTTTCACGAAGTCCAGTTATGTTCAAAGTTCCCCTACTCAGAATAAGAATCCAGAGAATAAGCTATGGTATGAGAGTGATCCATCACCATTCCTGAATGATGTTTGGTCCCGGTCAAGGACAAAGTAACTTTGGACAATTAACCTATGGAAGGTCCTAGTGGTTTGTAATACTCGGATGATTTTTTCATTACCTGGTTAATTACATGGATAAGATCGGTTGTTGAATACCTTCTTCTGAAGCCTGCCTGCTTTCTTGGTTGATTAAAGTCGAACTATCTTTTTACTTTGTAAATATTTTATATATCACTGAGAGGTAACTTATTGGCCATTAATTTTTCAGGTCTTTTATGTCTCCCCCTTTTTTTTTTTTTCTTAAATCAATATAATGATAAACATTTTCCAAACTGTAAGCATTGAGCGTTTTTGCATATATTTTGTGTGAAGTTCAGCAAGTTCTACTATTATAAAATGTCCTCCATCTATCATGAAAACTATTGTTAAGCCCTCATCCCCTGTTGCTTTGCCTCTTTTCATTCCTTTTAATGCTTCATTTATTTCTACTGCTAATAATTTTGCTACTGGCTGAGGTGTTTTATCATTTCCGTAGGCAAAGTTATTTACTCTATCACTAATGTATAGCATTGTATAGAAATACTTTAACCTTTTTATCACTCCTTATCTTTTGTTGATATTTCCATTTTTATTCTTCAAAGCAAATATCTGTTGGCACCCTGTTACACATCTTCTTTTCATCAATTTGATGTTTCTTCCTTGCTTTAGGGTTTCCTCACTTTTGCTCTGCTTGTGTTTAAGAATGTCTTGGGTTTTTAGTTTTTTTTATTGTTTTGAATAGTTCTGCTAATTCTATTTAATCTCTCTTGGATTTTACCTTCATTTCTAATCTTTATTTTATCAGGTTGTTTCTCATAGTTTTCCTTGACCTCATTTAGGATTTTTCCTATGCAAATATGATTAAATTACTGTTCATTTCTTTACTTACTTCCATTTCACCATGTGGCTGGGAGCACCTATTCTTTATTGCTAAAATAAACTCATCAGATTTTTTATCTCGTTATAGGAGAGTTTATTTTCTCTTTTAAAATTAGTTTTTCTCTTTCTTTCCTTAAATCTAGACAAATTTTATTTCTCGCCATTCTATCGTCGCTTGACTTTAACTTGTTTAACACTGTTACATCTATTTTGGTTTTCATTTTTCCATTTGGGCATCTCCATGTTTACTTTCTAAGTTCCATTTCATAAAAATGGTGTTTATGATTTTTAGATTGTTTCCTTCAGCAAAATCTACAATCATGCCTACTTTGTCGTTTCTGGTGCCTACTCCTTATTTACCTACTTCTGATTCTCCTCTCTTCTTTTGATCTACTTTAGCATTGAAATCGCCCAAAAAAATGTAAATTGGTGTCTCATATTTTTTTTAAAGATATTTCTAGATCGTTATGAAAATTGCCTATTTCTTCCTCTGTATGCGATGTTGTTGGCACCAACGTTTCAATGACCTTCAGTTTATAGTTCTTATTTAGTTTAATAATCAAATGAACATTTATATCCTAAATACTATACAATTTTTTTATGTTACCTACAAGATTTTTATCAATACGAAAGCCCACTTCATTTTCTTTGTTTATTTTATGTCCTCTGAAGCATAATATATGGCCGTCTTTGACTCTATATAAGATTCTTCCAGTTTCACTCAAAGGTGGCCTGTCCTAGTCAAGAGATTTTTAGCAGTCCCTGCAATGGAACGTATGTGCCCGCCACCTTGGGCAGTTTATCCACTGCCAGTGTGGACTAGAGGCCGAGGGGAGTTATTGTATTCATGTCTGGGGTTTGGCCAGTTTTTCCTCAACATGCAGATTGGTGATGGTGAGAGACTTGTGTTTCATCACTCACTGAAAACCAACCTAGTATGGATAGCCCTGACTAGCACAGTTTTACAGATCATGGTGATACACAACACACAAATACACACACACACACACACACACATATATATATATATACATATATATATATATATATATATATACATATATATATATATATATATATATATATATATATATATATATATATATATATATGTATATATATATTTACATATTTATATACATATATTTATATATCATTATATGATGGTACTGGGTCTGGGCACCAAAAATATATCATACAATAGTCCCGTGGTCTAGGAACCAAAATATAATATTTCATATATGACGGCTGTCAAGCTACACAACCCTCTCGAGTTCAAACTCACCTGTTTGTTTTTACATTAAACCTGTTACACTTGAAAATATTAATACCCGAACTCTGAGACAATTATATAACTCCCAGACAGCAATATATAAAACACTGAATATCCAAAGGTCTCTCAAGTACAATCGAAACAAAACTGTGTAATCATTCTTATAATCTATTCGAACAGCTTCTTACTTCGATTCGTTAACAGGATACGAGCGAGTATGAAATAAACACTGGTGATTGAAATAATACATTCTTTACAAAAATAAATATATTCTACATAAATTACAACACTTTGAAAGAATTTATATAGAAAAAATAAATCACTCTAAATATTAAGTCTGAAGAAAACTTAGATTAATGCAAAAGAAATGTTACACTCTGAAAATTATATAATCACTTGTCTTTAAATATTGTCTGAATAAAACCTTAGACTAAGACAAAAGAAATTATTACACTCTGAAAATTATATAATCACTTGACTCAAAATATTATATCTGAATAAACCTCACACTAAGACAAAAGAAATAATTACACTCTAATGCTTAAACTCTTAAAAAACGTACATAAAGTAGCTGATAAACTTACTAAACTTCACATATTTTACTTGGCCAGGGCCAGTTACAAAAATTTACGCAATGCCAACATTCACTACAACACAATAAATCTAAAATCACCTTCAACTTCTTTCGTGACGTTTCACCCCATTACACACGATATACGTCGTAATTAAACTTAATCACTTTGGAGAGGACGCACTAAAGACATATGGAGAGAGAGAGTGGGGGTCACTTTGGCTCTTTCCCAGGAGGGATGTTTCTCTTTTTCCCCACGCATCCCTGGGGGCGCTTATATATGAATTTAGTAACTTTTCGAATATTCTAATAGATTGTTCTCGTGGCTTTGGGGCCAGCCTCTAGCACCGCCAAAGTTATCAACTAGATAAAAATTCAGGGTACAAACCTTGGTTTCAGACAACTCTCTCTCAGCTACTCCACCCACCCACCGTTCTCGGAAATAAAATAAAAAGTTAAAAACTTACGGCGGGGTTTTCGAGAACCTTCCAAAACATGTGGCACATAAAAGAATCGCATATTTTCTCACAAACATGATGCAATACCTAATAAAAATGTAATTATAAAAACGATTTACATAAGCCCTTGTTCATATCTCATATGGATCATATAACACTCTTAACAGATTATGTAAGACTTCATAATAAAATATGTGAAATAAAAAGTTAATTCTTAAATATAACGTAAATTTACACATACTGAATTGAATGAAAAATACAATGAAATCAACGATGAAAGGCTTACGTAATTTACATAAAATACTTATATCTACATGAGAGGAACTCATCTGAAGAGGTGGCTAACCACCTCTTCAATGCACACATGAAAACATAAATAAAATACCCGATTAATTTATTTACTCTACACTAGGCCAGTTTTGTAAGAGTATATATATATGTATATATATATATATATATATATATATATATATATATATATATATATATATATATATATATATATATATATACACACACACACACACACATATATATATATATATATATATATATATATATATATATATATATATATATATATATATATATATATACCGTACATTTGTGTGCGTGTGTGTATTTGGTGTGTTTGTGGGAGGGTAGTTGTGTAGATACTGTGACCACTAAATCTATAAACTGCGTTGTAATCAAAGTTCATAGATACTAATATCATTTTAGGTTGATTTTCCCCACCGCTAGATGGGACTGTTTACCGCTGTCCTAACGGCAGTTATCGAAGAATGCAGAAGCGGTTATCAACACGATATTAATTTTCCGACATCGCGTAATATGGAAGGAAAGGCATTAACGGCCTCACACAAAAGATCAATAAACCTTGATAGACTTTTCCCTGTTGCGTAAATGAAAACATTTTGCAATTTGCAAATTGTGTTACTGTAGAGTGCCGAGCGAATATTTGCAAAATAGCGCTAGAAAAATTCAGTATGTTTGCTAATCGAGCTAATGCTGGAGAGAAGACTTTTTTAGTCGTAGGAAGGTAAACGAGATTCTATATTTTTTTCTCAATTCTCTGTTTTTCTTTCTCCCACTCTCTCTTAATATGAAACGATCAAAAGCCGTTCTGCCATCAATACACATAGGAGAAAACAGCCTTTTTGGGACTGTGTAAAATTCACATTCGCACATTATTGAGAAATTATCAGAATTGATGAAGTAATTGCAGAATCATAATAAAATTGTCAATAAAATGTGCCTCAAATCTGTTAGAAGAGAAAAGAGTGAAAAAGTTACCTCTTTTAAACACCAGTCATTTGACTCTCTCTCTCTCTCTCTCTCTCTCTCTCTCTCTCTCTCTCTCTCTCTCTCTCTCTCTCTCTCTCTCTCTCTCTGTAAACTCGAGTTACAATATTTTTATAAACTAATAAGAACAATAAATTTTCATAACAATGTCAACCTTCACTTGCTCCCCTTCCCTACACCCTCCTTGTCTCTCCCTATCCATCTCTTTGCCTATAAGTGTGTGACCTATTTATTTTCCTAGGCATTACAATTTTTTTAGCCTTTTTTTCCTAGTAATTTGGAAGTTTATGTTGAATCATATTTTTCTCTTGGCTCCAGATTTTTTTCTTTATTTCAATAGCCATCTTTTCTTCAACGAACACTGCTTACCGCCCTCCTTAAAAAATCGAAGCCAAAATAACATTACTGACAATTAGTTGACCACCGAAAAATGATAACGTTTAATGCTATGAAATACTGGAGTAGTTTTTTTTTTTTTTTTTTTTTTTTTGAATAGTAATCAACAATTTTGATGAGAATGTTCTTTTTTCTATATATATATATATATATATATATATATATATATTATATATATATATATATATATATATATATATATACATTTTTACAATTTGTTATTTATTGTTATGATTTAACAAAGGAAAGAAAGAGGTCCCTCTTGAAAAACTCAGAAAATAAGTCCAACCATTTCGAATTTCTATATATACATTCTACTTGCACGAGAAATATTTATAAATATTGCAAAGATTATCAGTTGCCCGTTCCGTTGGCCTTTCCTGAAGGGGAGCAGAATATAAATCCGAATGTCGTCTTCTGACGCATCAGATCAATTCTAATATATGGATCATAAATAAAATCTCACGCTGTAATTTTTTTTCTTTTCACGTCTATTCGTCAGTTTGACAGGACATAACACAGGCCCCCATGACAAGATAGGTCGATTTCCTGCACTCTTTGAGAAAACATAAAACAAAATTGAAATCTTTGGCTCTCTCCTTTCTCTTTTAATTAAATTTCAAAAGAAGTTTTTTGGGGGAGTGGGGTTTGACTCAACTTTTTGTTATTATTATTAATATTATTATTATTATTATTATTATTATTATAATTATTATTATTATTATTATTATTATTATTATTATTATTATTAGCTAAGGAAAAGCAGGATGCTATAAGTCCAAGGGGAAAAATAGCCCATTGAGGAAAGGAAACAAGGAAATAAATAAATTGTAAGAGATGCAATGAAAAACCAAAATGAAACATTTAAAAAAAGGAACAACACTAAACAGATCCTTCATATATATATATATATATATATATATATATATATATATATATATATATATATATATATATATATATATGTATACATATATATATATGATATATATATATATATATATATATATATATATATATATATATATGTATATATATGTATACATATATATATATATATATATATATATATATATATATATATATATATATATATACTATATGAATTAGCCAAGCTTGAATTCTGGTTGGAAAAGCAAAATGGTACAAACCTAATGGCTCCAACATGGAAAGCAGAACAATGAAGAAATGAAGTAAGGGAATAACAAATAAACTATATACAAGTAAGAAATAGCAAATTTTGAATTCTTCAAGATCACTAGCAATGGTAAAAGAGTTCAGTCATACATAAACTCTATATAAAACGGAAAAGAATTTACAAAAAGCTCAAACTTTTGAAGTTCCACCGATTCAACCACCAGATTAGGAAAATCAATCCACAATCTGGTCACAGCTGGAAAAGAATTTCTAAAATACTGTGTATTATTGTGCCTTATGATGTAGAAGTCATGTTCGTTAGAATTTAATGCATTCCTAGTACTACGTACAGTATGGTACTCTTTGAAAATATTAATGCGATGGATGACCTGAACTATAAGACATCTTTTGCAATATGCATAAATAACAAACTGAACGAAGGTGCCATAGATCAACATCCAGATCAGGAATAGGGAATTTAATAGACCGCAAGTTTTTATCCGAGAAATTAGGATAAGGGGTGAGTTTACAAATAGGCAGATTAAAGTCACAGTTTGGAAATATAGCCATTTCGGAAGTTTGTCCGAAAAGATGACCATGCGTCAGGAAACACAATACACTCGGGCACACTATTCTATCTGATTTCTCTTTCTCTTCTTTTGTTAAAGTTTTTATAGTTTATATAAAAAATATTTATTTAGATGTTACTGTCCTTAATATATCTTATTTTTCCTTTTTTCCTTTCCTCACTGGGCTATTTTCCCTGTTGGGGCCCCTGGGCTTATAGCATCCTGCTTTTCTAACTAGGGTCGTAGCTTAGCAATCAAAAATAATAATAATAACAATAACGATGATAATAATAATAATAATAATAATAATAATAATAATAATAATAATAATAATAATAATAATAATAATAATAACAAGAGGGCCGCATTTGAACCTCGTATTGCAGCCCTGCTGATGATGAGGAATTGAATAGATGTTTGTTAGATAGAACAGATCTGAGAGAGAGAGGCAAATGAGTAATGTTTCGAGATTCTCGGCAATAGTATTGCACGTTTTCCCTCTTGTAAGCAGCAGTTTAAAAAAAATTCCGAGTCCATTTAGATGCTTCATGATGACTGGTCCTCATAATACTTAATTAAAGAGATATGGATGTAAGCAAGCATTTAAAAAAGAAAAGAAAGATTACACCCTAACTCCATCGCTGAAAGTTTTCCAAAATTCAGATACAATTAATGTCGATGACATTACATTATAACTTAAGCTATATCATTTTATTTTATTATACAAGACAGAAAAAAACCGCTTTTGATTCATATCCTATATTTCTACGTTGTTCTTGGTATTGTGGACTTCAAATCTTACCTATTACTCACAGTATGGGTGTGTAAGGATATTACAATGATATCAACCATATAAAAACCCATAACATTAGCATTATAATAGCTTACAACATGACAACAAAACAAGCTAAAAAAAATTATGAAGAGGATGACGGTGTAGTAAAAGACCTAGCTATATTCATGACTGTAATATTTCAATTACATTTGCATAATTAAGGAATTATGTGAATTGCATACAGTATAATAATCAAGTTACCCTTCACTTTTAGATACGATCTCGTAATAAAATTATTTAAGTAATGGCAAGCGAATTTTTTCCGGATTTCAGTTGACTTTTTCGGTAATGAGAAAGATTGTATTTATGTTGTATAGCTTATGCCACGTATCATATTCATTCACATCTATGCTTTAATACGTGTGTATATCTAGATATTCCTGCAAACATGGTTACACATGGAAATCAATATCCGCATGAAATCACGAACTTATTATCTTTGGTACTTTGTATTCCAGTTATCTTTGAGTGAAAGTACTAAGTACTCAAACTGGAAATTCTAGCGCAGCCACTACCGAAACTCTCTGAAGACGTTACACTGTGTATTGAATTTTTGAGTCATTGAGGTAATTTGATACTTTTGAAAAGGAGGTTCTGGTAGTTTTGAGTAGGCCTATCGGGGTCCTCTTATTATGGGCAAAAGAAGAAAGCCTTCGCTATTCCATCAGAGAAAACAAAGCAAAACCATGTGTTGTGGAGGGCCTATACATCACGGAATAACAGATATCTATGTTTGAACGTAAATCGAGAGCGAGAAATGGATTTGGGCAACACAATGCTTACCGAATTGGAAGCCTTACGGGCTGCAGTTCCATAGTCAGAGAGCCAGAATCTAAACCTTGTGGATCCGCATTGTTTGGCATTTTCCTCTTCCTGATTCGCCTTCGAATGTACGTGAGGATCGTCCGCCATATTGCTATGTTCCCATGTCGCCTTGGGCAGTATTGCCAACTGCTGAAAGACTTGATTTACCTTTCCTGATTATGCGTTGTTGTTGTTTACTGTTCAATTCTGAATCTTCGTCGATGAGCTGTGGTGGATAAATGTATAAGCTAATAATGTTCCTTATCACCAGAGTTGTAATGCACGTTCCTTGAAACTCTTCCGTGATAGGAAATGAAGACATGAAAGTAAATAAAGATTTCTTCTTTCGTGATTCATTGGTCCCTCAGGCCTCGACCTCCCACACAATATACCTCTCTCTTCTCTTCTCTTCTCTCCCCGGATCCAAATCTGCCGCAGTCTCTCTCTCAATTATCCACACGCGGCATCAACACAGCTCTTTAGCCCTAACATACGCTGTGATTTAGAAGCGAATTTGACCTCAGCCTCCCTCTTCTTTAAGGGCGCAGTGTTTGTCCATGTGGCCAACGACGTTAATGTCATCGATCAGGCGCTACAAACCTAGACAATGATCGGACAATAGAAAACGTGGATCAGACAATAGAAAACGGAATCCTCTTTCGCCCACTCGGGTTGCAGTCGGGAAATAAAGGAACTAAGACTTATTAGACCTTTGTTGCGTCCTAATTGAGCGCTGAAAAGAGCAACATATCGAAGTTCATGGGGGCACATATTGCCATCGTAAGGTCGACGTGACCCCATGAGGCCTCTGGGCCTTCCGACCTTACAGTGCCTTGTTGGAACACTTAAATAACTATGAGGACATCCCTATCCGAAGGCAAAGTGCCACCAAAAAGCCGTGTCCTTTTCAGTTTACTCGTAAGGGTTAGTTTACCATCCTCACAAGCCAATGCTGTAACCCTTGGGTCCCGTAAGAGCAGGGAGCTCTGCACCAATCGGTAATCAATTGATCTCCAATCAGTGAGTGACAGACAGGAAAGAGCTGTTTATGAAAGCTTTCCTGGCACTGATTATCTCTCGCTGGAACATGAGAGTTCCCCCAACGATCTCGATGGTCCTCACAGCTTCCGTTTGTTAATCCACCTATCCAGAGTCATTTCTCCATCTAGATCGTGTTTAAAGCAGATGAATTATTATATTTTTTATGAGTAATCTATCATTGATTCGTCAGTTTCTTGTTTATACTCATCCCTGTGCTTCGGCCGCATGTTACTTAAGTTTCTGAATCAAAAAAACTTATACGAGAATATATGACATGATCACTCTATTATCCGTAAGCACTTCTACATCACAGTTGATGCTACAATTTCAAAAGATTACTCAGATATCTATTACATGACAATCATCATTGAAAGTCTCCTTCTTGAATGTTGCAAATGAAAGTGATGTGACCACATTTCTTTGATAACTATCGTTAAATCGGAGGGAGAAATGAAATGTGTAAAATTAATTTTCCAATTTCTCTTGAAAATCAGAAAAAGACCGTAAACAAAGCTATGAAATACGAGCATTATCATTACAGTTTCAAAACGTCTTCATGAATCATACAGACATCTAACATATAGGTTAAATGTATTGGTCATCATATTAAATCGAAATATGTGAAGAACTACTAAAGAGAAGATTAATTTATTCTGCAAACAAGGAAATCTAACAATGTTGTTCTGTAGTAATCAAAGGAAAAGATCATTTTCATTTCTATAAGAACAAAATAAAACCAATTTCCTTTTAATATACTTAAACCATGTATTTTACGCAACTGAGTTGCATAATGTAATTCCCACTAAAATTCTCAAGTTAATTGCTAGAAGAGAATGGCATTGGTTCTATCTGACAGGATCTGTAGCCGATTTAAAAAAGATTAACGTCCTTAGGAGACTCGTTACGAATTTACATATCACCAGCACACACACACACACACACACACATACACACGTTTTGCTGCTATTTGTTGGACAAGCAATCTAAGGAAAGTTAGAACTAGTTCCTTCTTGGATGGGTGAACACCAAGAAAAGAGAGGTTCCTTTGGCACATTAGCATCTCTCTCTCTCTCTCTCTCTCTCTCTCTCTCTCTATATATATATATATATATATATATATATATATATATATATATATATATATATATATACATATATATATATATATATATATACATATATGTGTGTGTGTGTGTGTGTGTGTAATACACAGTGGCCAGCGTGGTGATGAAAATAGCCAAACCCCAAACATGACTGAGGTCTGACTAGAAATAAATGCACTTGTTGTTGTATAAATACACACACACACACACAAATACACACACACACACACACACACATATATATATATATATATATATATATATATATATGTGTACTAGGCGGTATTTCTTAGCAATCCATGTTTGCCAACGGTTATACTCGTATAAGCGGATGAGCAACTTCATGGAGTAATGAGAGCTTTGGGTGTGGAGGAAATGCCCCCCTAAATCTCGAGGAAGTCACTGGTGGAGGGTGACTGATTTGGTTTAAAGCGATAGACAAGATGTGTCTTCGGCTTCTAATCTCGATACCTGATGGATGATCTTACTGAAATTCGTATGGACCGCCAGGGGTCATTCGCATCACAAGGAACTGGCTATCCTTTGAAGAATTTAGCCAATGAATCCTCTATGGATTTAGTCAATTTATGGAAAGCAAAAATGACAGAATAGCCCGCAGTTCTGGGTGGGGGCTAAGAATCTCCCTGTTTATAAATACTAAAGAATAATTGAAATAGGTAATTGGAATGTTAGAACCATGAATCACATTGGGAATTTATGAAATATAGTTTAGATATCTTGGCCCTGAGTGAAACACGTTGTATGGGGATTGTTAAGGAAACTTTAGACCAAAGAAATATATATATATATATATATATATATATATCTACTCAGGAAGATCAGATGGAGTTGGAAGAGAAGGGGTAGGAATGACGATGACACCAAGAGCCGAAAAGACATTAACCGAGTGGAGTGCTGTAAATAGTAGATTGTTATTAGCAAAGTTCAATTCAAAGCAGTGCAACAGGAGTAATATAGTTTGCTATGTACCAACAAAAGATTCCCCTGAAGAAAGGAAAGATGAATATTATGAAGAGCGGCAGAGCGTAATAAATGAGATCCCAGAGAGAGATATGAAAATTGTGATTGGCGACTTAAATGATAAAGTTGGAAGAAATAATCAAGGGATAGAGAATGTGATGGGTGTCGAGGGTCTTGGCGAAATTGCAAATGAAAATGGAGCACATTTCATAAGTTTCTGTTCAGCAAACAATCTTGTCATTAGAGGTACTCTTTTTCAACACAGCAACATTCACATGTATAGATGGACTTCACCATGTAGCAATTACAAAAATCAGAGAGATCAAATTGCCATTAATAAAGAGAGAAGGAGGACTTTGAGAAATGTAAGAAGCTATAGAGATGCAGGTATTAGTAGTGATCACCAGCTCCTTATTGCCACACTAATATTAAAACTGAAAACACCCAACCAAAAGACAGATAGAATACTTAGGTTTGATACAAATAAGCTTTTAGAAGAAGAGCAGAAATAAACATTTGCAATTGAAATCGATTTGCAGTCTTAGAGACTTTAAAAGACGACGAACAGGCAATTTATGAAGAATGGTCCGATATTAAGCACATATATCAGTCAGTTGGTAGTGAAGTCTTGAGACATGCAGATACAAGGAGAAAGCCATGGATATCAAATGGTACTTGGGATACTATAAAAAGGAGACAAAGACAGAAATTGACTATTGAAAGTTTTCGAGGAAGTGATGAAAATTATAAGGTAGAGCATGCTAAGTATTCCAGTATTGATAGTGAGGTCCAAAGAAAAGTCAGGAATGACTGAAGAGGATATTTAGACATCAAAGCAGATGAGGCTGACAAAGCTATGAATTCAGGAAGGGGCTATGGTGTAAGAATTGCTCACAGAATTATTAATGAAATCTCTACTAGGGCAAAAAAGAAAAATATGACCATCAAAAAAAGAGATGATTGTGTTATAACAACAGAAGATGAAGAAAAAACAACGTTGGATGGAACACTTTAGTGAGGTTATGAATAGGAAATATGAAGGGAATAATTTGATTGTATACCTGAAGCTGCTAAGGACCTTGGTGTGCCCATGAATGAATTCAGTATGTTTGAAGTCGAAGCTATCCTAAAAAACTAAAGAGATGGAAAGGCCCGGGATACGATGGAATAACTGCCGAGATGATAGTGGCTGAAAATGAGGTGCTCTCAGACTACTTACAAGATTATTTTGTAGAATGTGGCATGAAACCTGATAAATAGGAGTCAGGAGCGTTGGTGAAAATAGCAAAAAAAGGAGACCTGATTGATTGCAATAATTACAGAGGCATTACACTTACGTCAGTTGTTATGAAAATATATAGTATGCTCATTCTAAAGAGACTGGAGAGAAAGATTCATGAAAAGCTGAGAGAAAAACAAGCAAAGCAGGATTTAGGAAAGGTAGAAGTTCCACTGACCAAATTTTCATTTTGAGACATGTTGTACAGCAATGCGTAGAATATAGAAAACCCCTTTTGATGGCATTTGTGTACTATGAAAAAGCCTTTGATAGTGTGCACCGGCCAATTTTGTGGAGAGTCGTACGTTATTATGGAATTCCTCAAAAATATGCAAATTTGATTAAGTGTAAAGTTAATGTTAACGGAGTCTTGTCAAATTAATTTCCAGTGAACAGCGGAACAATCCAATGGAATGTGTTGTCACCTATGTTGTTTATCCTCCTCGTGGATTTTGTAATGCGTAGAACAGTCAGAGATGGTGGAGAAGGATTGAACTGGATTGGTGATAGGAATTTAGCAGACCCAGAGTATACTGATGATGCTGTGCTTGTTAGCGGAACACCAAAGGATTTGCAATGCTTGCTTACCAAAATGCATGAAATATCACATGAGGGTGGGCTGAAGAAAGACAGAGATGATGAGAATGGAGTATACAATGAAAGATGAAATATCATTGGAAGGAAAAATTATTAATGAAGTAAAGGCATTAAAGTATTTAGGAACTATGATCTCCAATACAGAGATTTAGAGTAAGAGTTTACTGAAGTATTGAAAAATCAAATCTGACAATGGCTAGGTTTAGTAAAATTTAGAAATCAAATCGCCGGAAAATACATATAAAAATCAGACTATATATCAGTTTAGTGAGACTGGTGTTACTCTATGGACATGAGTCATGGTATGACAATGAAACAATCTTCAATTAATTTAGTAGATTTGGGAACAAATTCCCCAGAAAGATATTGGGAGTTAAATGGCAGGACAGGATACAAATGAAACTATAAGAGAGATTACTCGAGTGCCATATGTTGATGAGATCATGAAGAGGGGTAGATGGAGATGGTTTGGGCCTGCTCTTCGCACTCCGAAAGAGAGATTAGTTCACCGAATGTTCAGTTGGGCTCCACAAGGCACTAGAAGAGTTGGAAGACCAAGGCATACATGGCTGAGGACTATGAAGTTCGAAGTAGGAATGATGAATGGCGAAATATTGAATTAAAAGTGCAAGATAGAGACAACTGGCGAAATCTAACCGAATCCTTTTGCGTCAATAGGAGTATGAGGAGATGATGAGGATATATATATATATATATATATATATAAATATGCAAATATATATATCTATATCTATCTATCTATCTATCTATCTATCTATCTATATATATATATATATATATATATATATACTGTATGTATGTGTGTATATATACATACATACATACATATATATATGTATACATATATATATATATATATATATGTACATATATCTGTATGTATATATACCTCTCTGAGTGGGGATATCTTAACGTGGTGAAAGGGTTTGTGCCAACATGATCAGCAAAGCTGTACTAGTCAAGGCCACCTATACTAGGTTGGTTTGTCATGAGCGATCAGATGAGACCTCACACCATCACTATTCGGCACTGGTCAGCGTGGTGAGCAAAACTGGCCAAACCCCAGACATGAATTGACATGCCTGAGGTCTTTGTAATGCAGTGTAGTAGAAGTGGCTAAATTATATATGTATGTATATATATATATATATATATATATATACATAGCTCAGTTGGTAGAGTCCTTGCAGGCATGATTTCGGCTGAGAGGTAGAGTTTCGTATCTCTGTCCAGCCAGAAGCTGCAGTAATATTATAAATGAATTCCAGTGGATATATATTCCCAAGATAGAATTCAGTATTAAATGCTATTGATTGTGGTTGATACTTACTTTGATTGAAATGACGAGTGTTAGTGTTATATTTACATACATGAAGTATATGTTATCATATATATATATATATATATATTTATATATATATATATATATATATATATATATAAATTTCATTCTTAAGCTGTTTCTCCTAACAGCCGGTGGTTCAAGATCAAACAGCAAAATCATCACCACATTCATCCTTGAATTGCAATCGTTGGTGAACCCGCTTTGCAGTGAAATTTCCGTAGCAACAGGCAATTTTTGTGCCTACAGTAATGCTCAACAGTAGCATGTCGTAGTAGTCGTAACTACACACAGCACGAAACATTGATATCTCGCATGGCTTTTATGTTTCTAAGATATCAAGGCCCATTCTTTTCAAAGCCCTTTTTTATCATTTATGCAATAAATTAAAGTACAGTATTATTTCTGAAATATCTCTTTTCTGCTAATCCATTATCGCCCATTCTCACCACATGAGCTAAACACCTCAAGATACTCTTTTCCATCCTTTTAAGTACCCACACTAAACTTTTTACTAATTTTCTAATGGTCTATTTCATATTCCTTATTCATATTGCTCATAAAGTTCTGAAATAGCATATTTCTACTGCTTAAAATTTTTTTTTTTATTTCACTATCATTCAGCATCCATACAATAAGTCAATAAAAGATCCTTGTCCAACAATCCTTTCAAGCTTCTCCACTTTGGCATCCAAAAGAAATTCAAGTCTCTTAGCAGTCATATACCCATCTATCTTTCATACTTTGTGCGTTCTATGACTCATTTCTTCTCTCATTATACTTATATCCAGATACTTGTATGAACAATTTTTTTCTAATCTTTCACCATCCATATTGCATTTCATTACTCCATTTTTCTGGTCTTGGTTCACACATTTTACTCCTGTTCATATTTGCTCTTTGAGAACTATATCGGTTCTTTTGTCAGCTTCTGAAATCTATTTTCAATTTTCCTCATGAATCCACAGTTCTTCATTGTCTTCTCATATTGCTCCATCCAATAGGAAGTTGAAAAGGTAGGGAGATATATCACATCCATGCCTCTGACCCCTTTCTTACTAAATGTGTCCCCTTCCTATATTAATACTCTAATTCCAATTTTGACATATAAAACCTGATACTTTTACTATAAACTTTGATTGTAGACAAAATACTAGTTATGAAACTATTATATAACGAGTTGGAAAGTAAAGAAGAATAATCGTATGTGATTTGCATTTGTCTTGAAAAGGCTTTTAAGGAAATCATTAAAGAAGAAATAAGGATGATGTTAAGTATATAAGATATAGAAGATAGCGCTAAGTACTTACAAGCCACCTATGCAAAAATAATATCCGATTTTGAAATCATTCACAAGTTGAAAGTAAATGTGAGAAGAGAAAGTTTACAGCCGCAAATGAAATCCGCAAAGATTGAGCCAGCAATGTTGTTGTTGATGGTGAAGGAAAGAAATTAGATGATTTATAGAGTAATATAACGGGCACTTCATAGAAGTTAACTTTAGATTTTGAATTGGGAAAATAAATTTTTTAGCCGCCCATTTGTTGTAATAAGAATGGAAAATGTAGTGATATATAGAAGTAGTGTTCATTGGACAAAAGTAGGACCAAAGCATTTCGTGCAGGTTAAAAGAATTGAGAGCAGTATATTAGGAAAGCAGTGTATATTTCAGAAAGGGTTGTATAAATGGCACAAATGAGTTTTTGGATCGAAAAAGATTTAATATCCAAGAAGTGCAAGAGTGCAATCAAGGTAAAAGTGAGTGGTGCAGTGTGTGTAAAAGGACTGGAAACTATTGGTGAGTTGTCTAGTAAATTGCGTATAGATATTGAAGTGGAAGTTATATGTAGTTTAGGTATGAATGCACCAGTGTACAGCTAAATTCTAATGCATATGGAAGGTTACAAGGAAACATTTCCAATGATATTTGAAAGTATTATATAATGGATTATGTTACCTCTAGAAAAAGTGAATGTACAAGATTGGAAAGATATTTGAGTTGCTTCCTATAGCCAAAGTACTAATGGATAGTGAAGGATATATGTTTGAATAGTAATCAGAGAAAAAATAGTGAAAGCTGCAAGAATTAACTGTTTGAATCCCATTCTATAATTAGCTTGAAAAAAATAAAAAATGAGAGATGTTGCGCTACATAGAAGTGATAAAACAGTTTGGATAAGTGAAAAGAATATTTGATATTGTGTTGTTATTTACAAGGATGACGATAAAATGATGAATCGTGTAGTTCATAAATAGAGAAGATAAATTTTAGCAGGACAACAGGATACCTTGCGTTGTACTCCGAGCCAGGGGTAACTTAATTTTCCCAGGTTCAAAGCTAATTTATAACCTTGAAAATAATAAATCTGTCATTTCTTTTATATATATGTATATATATATATATATATATATGTGTGTGTATATATATATATATATATATATATGTGTGTGTGTGTGTGTGTGTGCGTGTGTATGTGTGTGTCTGTATATATGCATTATATATATGCATATAGATAACACATGACTATGTATACATATATTTATACACACATATACACACATGCACACACATGTATATATATATATATATATATATACACACACACACGTGTCTGCATATGTATAGGTATATGTTTATGTGGATATATATATCGTATATAAGAATATATGCTAGAATTGATAGTGAAACGTTTTGAAGAATGACAACTATGAAAGTTGTTTAAGATTATTAAGTGAAAAAGGTTTTTCATCACGGCATCTGGTGTAGTTACCATGCATTGGATGGGAGAGTACCTGGTTTTACGTAAAAGGAGGTCTCTGAGACATGCTGATGTTGTGTCTCTATGGTTATCCTTTTGGAAGAAGTCAAAAGATAACGATGTATGGTTTACGTTTGAGTATAAAATAATTGGCCAGGAAGGAAACTGAACTAGCACATATTTCAAGGTAATGAAATTTTGATAGGAAAGATGGAAGGAAAATTTCCTGACTTACGATTTTTCTCCCAGCGAGCTTTTAACCAAAATACACATTTCGAATGACTTTTTTTGCCATAATTAATCAAACGTCTGAAAATCACAATCACCTTTCTGCTGTGTTATGTACTATATACATTCATCATATATATATATATATATATATATATATACGGAAAAAATCTATTTTTGGGTGAGATGGCCATGTCGTCCTGATGGAAGTTCCTATAGGGTAGCTTCCTAGGGTATATTACAACTACGGCGATATTCCCAGAGAATTTACCTTAAGGTACCAAAATTCTAACTCCTGGAGCGAGTATCCCTCGTGAAAGGGATATCGCGACATATCAGAGGACGTATTCTAGACACGTCACATGGCAATCTACGACCTGAACAGAGATTTCGTCTCGTAGGAGGGAGATTGACGAGATACGAATTCGGGAAAGAAAAAGGGGAGCCGCTCCCAAGGCTTCCCTATCCCCCGATTCGTATGCGTGCCTGGCGCCAATCCTGGCGCCATCTGTATTCCTTGTAGCGTACACGAGGTGCTACAGATACTGTATGTAGGGAGGGGTCCTACAGCCCTTTCTTAGAAAGGCAAGGGCGGGTCCATCAGGACGACATGGCCATCTCACCCAAAAATAGATTTTTCGCTTCGCTCAAAATCCGTTTTTTGGGCTCAAGCCATGTCGTCCTGATGGAAGTGTACCAGAGCATTACTGTATCTGTAGATTCTCAGAACGTGCCGTACTCCCCGGAGGTAATTTTTTCCCGGTCAACTAGACCTAGAGACCTAAGATGTTACCGTTATACATCTTTTCAACTAACTATAAACTATGTTAGAGCTTCCTGCCCCCTACAGGGAAGAGTCCTACTAGACTCTGGAAAAGTCTCGAAGAGTACATATATCTATGTATGAATACCAGGCAAGCTAATATAGTGGTCTCGCCCTATATTAAGTAAAGCATAGTTTGTAAAGGACCACTGCGTCAATATGAAATATCGACCAGTTTTCCGCACAATACTTGTATTGGACAAAGGTTTTATATCCGCATAGGAGGAAAACCAATGCAACATAGCTTGCATAAAGGAACAATTCTATTAGAATTATCCCAGATAAGGTACATAGAATGAATGCTCAATTATACCAATAAATTGACACAGGTGAAGGAGACGCAAGGTTCTCAAGAACCAGATTATTGACAGGCAATAAATAGACAGGTTAACCACAATTATATATATATATATATATATATATATATATAAGAAGAGGATAACCCAAAACTTTAAGCATAAGTATGATAGTAAACAGAGCTTGTTTGTCTGAAAGAAAAAACATTAGATGCCACTTTTAAGATACCGAGGTATCAAAGTCATAAAAGCCTGTATTACAAATCAATGACATTAGCGTTAGAAACGCTCGGCACACATGTCTGCACTTATGCTAGGTTCACCTTCGAAAATGGAACAGTCTGGATGGGCAACACAGTGCCCTCACTTAGTTTGTAGTACAGTATGTAACTACACACTCACCCTGGAATTAATCGTCCCAATTAAGACCACTGTTCCTCGCAGAGTTAAACAGTAGGGTTAACACCGCGACCCACTGCTACCACAGATCTCTTTTAGTTCCTCTACTTGCTTCGCATAGTGGCGAAAGAACACTCTGGAAGACTTCCAGCCAGTGTATGAACGGAGATGTTCAAAATCCATACAATTAAAGAAATTTAAGAATGAGGCAACTTTCCTCGGATCGTGACCTGCGGGTGTATTGTCAGGATCCGCTCTGCGAATAAAATATGTGATTTTCTCTCTGAGTTGATTCAGAGATAAATTTGAGCCTGATGTTTCTCCCCTGAATAGTTGACCACCCTTGAAGTCTGAAGTTCTATGAAGATAGACCTTTAGGCATTCTACTGGACATAGAGATGCATCTTCTTTCAGAGGGCAGATTCTCCAGGGACCCCACCTGTTGGTGGGTAACTCATTCTTGGCGAGAAACGTAGGATCCGGAAACAGGTTCAGTTCTTCCCCATCCAGGAACTGAACACGACCTGCCTCTCTCGAGAGGCTACAATCTCACTAACCCTGGCCCCGGACGCGAGTGCAAAATAGGAAAATAACTTTTTGTGTCAAATCCTTTAACGCACACTCTTCATTGCTCAACAAAGAAGCGAAATGAAGAACTTGTCTAAAGACCATGAAATGGGCTTTGGAGGTGCTGAAGGTCTGAGCCTAGCACAGGCTTTCGGGACTTTATTGAAGATCTCGTTACCTAGGTCGACCTGGAAGGCATATAGAATGGGTCTTGTCAAAGCAGACTTACACGCTGAAATCGTGTTCGCTGCCAACCCTTGACCATGGAGGTGGGGAAAAAAGATAAGCAGAAGTCTGTCAAGATCTCCTGCGGAATCTTCGCCTTGACAAAAGGCCACCCATTTTCTCCAAGATGACTCATATTGCCTTTTAGTAGATTTGCATTTATATTCCTCAAGGAAGTCTATACTGGCTTTCGAAATCCCGAAACGCTTTCTCACCGCTAGGGAGAGAAAATCATGAACTGCAGGGTCCGGGTTTTCTGTAATGAAGCGCAGACAGTTGACTTCTGGACTCGCTGGGTCAGAACTGGATCTGGTAGTGGTACAAACTTCAGCTACAGTTCCAATGCCAGGAGGAACCACACGCTGTTCGGCCACTTGTGGGCCACTATTGCCGCTACCCTTTGAAGGATCTCAGTTTGTTGAGGACCCTCAACAGAAGGTTGTGAGGAGGGAACAGATAAATCTTGGACCATCTGTTCCAGTCGAGGGACATCGCGTCCACTGCTTCCGCTAAGGGGTCCTCGTACGGGGCATGTACAGGGGCAACTTCTTGTTGTCTTTCGTCGCAAAGAGGTCTATCTGCAGTTCTGGGACTGATTCCGAATGAAGGAGAATGATCCTGCGTCTAAGGACCATTCCGACTCTATCGGTGTGAACCTGGATAGAGCGTCCGCTGTCACATTGCGGACTCCTTGAAGGTGAACTGCCGACAGGTACCACTTCTTCTTTTCCGCCAATCGGAAGACGGCCAACATCACCTGGTTGAGAGGTGGTGACCTCGATCCTTGTCGATTCAAGTATCTCACAACTACCTCGCTGTCTATTACCACTTTATGTGGAACGAATGACGCGGGGAGACTTTCTTTAAGGTAAGGAGCACTGCCCTAGCTTCTAGAAAGTTTTATGAGAAAGGTCTTGAATAGCCTGGACCAAGTCCCCTGGACTTTTTTCCGATGAGAGTGACCTCCCCATCCCTCCTTCGAGGCGTCTAAGTGAATAGTCACCGACGGGGGAGGTGGCTGAAGAAGAACCTGACTTCTTTAGATGTCTGGCTTGGGACCAAGGCCTGAGAAGAGTACTTAGCCGAAGCGGCTGGTCTTCTCAGATCTCTTCACGCGTTTGATGCATAACTTCTCCAAACTCCGATTGCATCCTTTAGCTGTGCTCTTAGCACTGGGTCTGTCACCGAAGCAAACTGGAGAGAGCGCAGTACTCTCTCCTGCTCGTGTCTTGATATCCTTTCGGAATCTTGAAGTCTCTTGACAGAACCCGCTATCTCCTTCCTTTTCTTCGCCGGGGTGGAGAAACGGTGTGACAAAAGGTCCCAGTGGATCTTAGCCACTGGAACTTTTGAGATGGAGAAAGTCGAGACTTTTTCTGTTGATCTTGAAGCCTAGGTACTCTAGGAACTGGATCACTTGACTGGAAGCTTGCAAGCATTCTGTTTCGGATGCTTCCCACACCAACCAGTCGTCCAGGTAGGCTACTACCTGAATTCCCTTTAGGCGAAATTGTTTGAGAGCTACGCTCGCAAGCTTCGTAAAAATCCTTGGGGCTATGTTTAGCCCGAATGGCATGGCTCCGAAGGCGTATAGTCTTCGTTGTAGCCTGAACCCTAGGTAGGGGGAGAGTCGATGGCTAATTGGAATGTGCCAGTAGGCGTCTGACAAGTCTATAGAGACGGAATATGCCCTCTTGGGCAGTAAGGTCCTTATGTGTTGCAGTGTTAGCATTTTGAATTTGCAATTCACTATGAACTTGTTAAGTAGCGACAAGTCCAGAATGACTCTGAGCTTTTCCGAGTCTTTCTTGGGAACACAAAACAGCCTCCCTTAGAAATTGATGGGCTTCACCCTTTTTCTCCAACCGTTCTTGAACGTACTCCTCCATAACGGGGGTGGAGTGTTGGAAAAACCGAAGGCACGGGGGTGGAGTGCTGTACCAGCTCCCGCCCAGTCCATTCTTGAGTAGGCTGTGGGCCCAGGGATCGAAGGTCCACCGATCCCGAAATTTCAGAAGTCTCCCTCCTACCGGTATCACCTCACTTGGACTGCCGTCCTGAGGTCTTGCCTTCCTGACCACGACCACCCCTGAATCCCCTTCCCCTTGAGGGGCGTCTAGACGAACCTCTGGCTGCTCCTCTAGGCTTTGCTCGAAAGGAAGTAGACTGCCCTTCGAACGCTGGGGTGAATGCCGTGGACACGGCCTGGGGTACCCACTGAAAGGTGGTCGGGGTTTGTGCCACGATCTGGGGCACTGGGGGCAATTGCAGTTGCTGTTGCTGTCTAAGAGGCTTGGCTGGCCGAGACGGTAGCCTAGTCCTCATAGTCTTCCTCTTTGGTTGAGGACCCTCATCCGGGGAAGACTTTCTTTTGATAGCCAGGCCCCACTTCTGGAGAAGGTTTCTATTCTCCAAGGCGGCTTTATCAACAACTTCTTTGACCAAGTCGGTAGGGAAAAAGGTCTTTTCCCCAAATGTTGGAGGAGATTAGTTTCTTTAGCTCGTGCCTCACCGTAGCCGAGGTAAACACGAACTCCCTACAAGCTCTCCTTGCCTTGACGAAGCCATAAAGGTCCTTCGTCACTGTGGCCAGATGAGGCTTGGCCACTACCATGAACATTTCATGGACCTTGGGGTCACTTGCCATCGTCTCGAGAGTAGTCTGAAGAGACATTGAGGCAGTCAGTCTTTCTTTTGTATCGAACTCACTTCGCAAAAGAAAGTCAGACAGCTTAGGGAGGTCCTTGCCGAACTGACGTCCGGCAATATCAGCCTCCAACTTTCCCACTGAGAACGTAAGATGGACGTCCTTCCAGTCTTTGTGGTCCATAGGCAGGGCCAGCGACAAGGGTTTACACTCCTCTAGGGAGGGGCAAGACTTGCCGGCCTCGATTGCTTTTAGTACAGCCAGAAACCCTTTCTGTAAAAGGGGGAAGGCTCTAGTAGGCGAGGACACAAAGGAAGGGAGCTTCCTATTCAATGCAGCTACCTTTGAGTTAGAGAAGCCCCTCTCTTTCATCGAGGATGAAAGTAGAGCTTGAGCCTTAGCATGGTCCATCACTATGACCTCCTTCGGCTCTGTCTCCTCCTTTGAAGCTGGTTCCTTCCTCAGCCGGACATAAAAGTCCGGATATGATGCCTTGCTGGGCCAGAATTCCACCCTCCAGGGGAACTGAGCCCAGCTTATCCGAGATGATGATCTTTCCAGTCGTCATCGGCATGTGCTCAGCATACCTCCATGGGTTAGCATCTGAGCACAAGGGAAGGTCTTTCACATTGAGCTTTTTCTGGGGCCCATGTGATTCTGCAAGGCACTGCATTCGCAGTTCCATTGCAGCCGCCTTCTCCTGATTCTCCTTCTGCATTTGTTGGATCATTCCAACAATAGAAGAGAGGGCCTGTCCCAGCTCTACTGGGAGACCGGCCGATGTAGAGGGGCTTGAACTTCATCCTTGGCTTCTGCCAGGAGGTCTTCCTCCTGACACCCGTCCACATCAGACATCCTGTCATTTATCTGGATGTCTTGCATCGCGACCGCGACTTCAGCATCCACCTGGATCTGAACTTAGGGGATCTCCTCTTGAGGCTGGGGAATCACTGCATCAGCTGATGCCTTAGGGAAAAGATACGCCCTCATCTTCTCACTTGGAAGATAAGGGCCAGAAGTGTTCTTTTGGAAGCCCCTTACCCAGGTACGAAGCTTCTTCCTAGCTATTTAAATGTCTCATTAATCAGGTTAGTGCACACAGTACATACCTGAGGGTCCCAATACCGGAGATCATCCTTGGAGACAGCGTATGCTGCGTGTCTCCTACAAAACTCATGTCCGCAGAGGTTCTTGCTGCTGACATTGCAGAAAGCACTTCCCCACTTCGGAGTGTCCTTCTGTAAAGAGAAGAAATTTCCATGAGTATCAAGTGAACTATGTATCACTGGATATGCATAGTATAGCATAACAATTCATAAAGGAAAGACACACACTTGTGTTTCCCTCACAACCCATTGTTGCAGCCTTCCAGATAATAAAATCAAAATGGTTTATCTCTACTAGAGTAACCAATGCAAGGTTTCCAGAGGAAACAGGTGGAGCTCACACCTAGGCAATGATTTTAAAATCCTGGATAATAGACAGGGAAGAACTCTGCTTCCTATCTGAGGGCAACAGCAAAGGGCTGTGCAAGAAAACACAATAGTGTTAGAAGATACAGTGCTGTACCTAAACCTTTACTATAGTTTTCTCCTTACTGTATATGCTATACAGAAGAATACTAGTACAGTATAGGAGGATGTGTGCCGGCCTGCCTTTGCCGGCCGGCACACACCACAACTAGCTTTAAAGTATACTACTTAACAGCTATAGGGCGGCAGCACTCTGGTTCAAATGCCTGTGCCGGCGGCAGCAACTGCCGGCCGGCAACAGCCAGTGTTGGCCGGCAATGACTGCCGGCCAGCAACTACACAAGGTAGTACCCAGCTGCCGGCCACACTCTTGGTGACCGGCAGACAAGGACTGACATAAGCCGGCCGGCAAAGGTACAAGACCGATGCCAGCCGGCAGCAAAAGAACCAGAAGACTACACCTGCCCGGCTGCCGGCCTCATAGGCCGGCAGCCGGGACAGGTACAGCACTAGAAGAAAATAGAATGGATGCCGGGATAAGAGTGTACACAACCCCCCAAGCCCGGCAACCGAAAGAGTGCATATAAGGAAGGGGAGAAACTTAATTCAGGCTTCCTTGACCAATGCCGTCCGGCTCTGCCGGCAGGCATGGATGAGGGACCAAGAGAGGTCCGGGCAGCACTCGAAAACATAAGACCCTTGCCGGCCAGCATCTCTGCCGGCCGGCAATGGGCTTAGTCAATTCCACATCCCAACCTATACTAAGTCCAGAAGTAGAATGACGTACAGTACAGTAATACCCCTGCCGGCCAGCTCTGCCGGCCGGCAAGGTACAGTACAGTAATGGCTAGGCCATTACGGAGATAGAGGGGGAAGGGACAAGAGGGTCCTGCCAACCTTGCTTTAGTGACAGATCACCCGCAGCCAAGAACTTTGTCTTAGCCTAAGGGAGATCTAAGGGAAAGGGCCAGCAATACTTGCCAGCTTCCAGAGCACCAAAGCAAGGAAGGCGTTGCTACTCCCAAGGGAAGACTTTATCCTCCCCCGAGAACAGCAACAGGACTTAGTCTGGTCGATCACAAAAGAAGGAATCATAACTTACAGAAACCTTCGGTAGTGACCTAAGGGAGCTAAGCTCCCTTTGTAAGTGTTAGGTCAGCGAGGAGGACTCTGCCCCAAGCCAGACAACACGGACTCAGACTAAAAACTCTGTTGTTCTGTCCCTCTTTGAACCAGACTTTGCTGGAACAGGAAGGTACAGTAACACCCTAGTATAGTTTTATCGAAAATAAATTCGGAAAAAACCACTTAGGGATAAGCCCAAGGCTTAAACAGAGGGAAAGGGATTGCATACCTTCTCCGAAGAAAAGAAAGCAACCGGGGAGTATGATAAAGTATACTAAGGCTCCATAAGCAAATAGCCTAGGCACCAAGAGAATCGATTACCTAATTCACCGAAACTCTCACGTATACAATCTTGGAAATATTCCAAACAGTCTAAAATGTATAAAATATAGCCTAAAGCTTCAATAAAATTTTAATTACACTCGGAAAAACCAAAATCATGCATTAAGTACTAGGACCAAACGACTAGGCTACATGGCCTAGCGTAGGCCAGAATGGCGAATACTTCGCCAAATAATACTAAGCACGAAAGGAAATCCTATGTAAAGCTAAATAGCTAAAATTTATTAAGCAAAACAACCAGGAATGTCACTCTGACTAACTAATTTATACCTAGCGAGTGACAGTGTCCAGGACACCTCTGGTAGGCTACGGCTCTTGTATCAAAGATTAATCCTATTAATCACTCAAAATTTTACCAAGAGCCTACATTTATACATAACAGACACTATACTCAACTTATCCGAGGCCAACGAAGACGGAGAAGCCATGAAAAGCTGAATAAATCCAAGATTTGCGAGAAAAACAGGAAAAAACACCGAGTTGTTAAGCTACGCAAAAAGGAATACAGATGGCACCAGGATTGGCGCCAGGCACGCATACGAATCGGGGGATAGGGAAGCCTTGGGAGCGGCTCCCCTTTTTCTTTCCCGAATTCGTATCTCGTCAATCTCCCTCCTACGAGACGAAATCTCTGTTCAGGTCGTAGATTGCCATGTGACGTGTCTAGAATACGTCCTCTGATATGTCGCGATATCCCTTTCACGAGGGATACTCGCTCCAGGAGTTAGAATTCTGGTACCTTAAGGTAAATTCTCTGGGAATATCGCCGTAGTTGTAATATACCCTAGGAAGCTACCCTATAGGAACTTCCATCAGGACGACATGGCTTGAGCCCAAATATATATATATATATATATATATTATATATATATACATATATATATATATATATATATAGATATATGTGTGTATGTATGTATATATGTATATATATATATATATATGTATGTATATATATATATATATATATACTGTATATATATATATATATATATAGAGAGAGAGAGAGAGAGAGAGAGAGAGAGAGAGAGAGAGAGATTAAACTGTAAACTGTACATGCTTATAGGAACTCACTGTTTGGTGTACGAAACCAGTGACAAGAGGAGGAAGATGAAACAGGAGGAGCAAAAAGGGAATATTAAGTCACATATATTGATGTGACACCAATTGAATATTGAAACGTTATGGATATGTAGGAACGAACGTTTTCATAAAGCGGGCTAAAAAAATTGGAAAAAATTAAAATACTGAGGAATAAAGAAAATATATAATAAAATAATTAAAATTAAATGAAGAATTATTAAGAACTTACAGCAGCTATTCACATTTGGTTGTGGGTTTGTTCAATCTTTTCTGTCTTGCCTTTAATTCACTTTCCTTCCATGGTTCTGTATTAGTGTTGTTCTTCCTTCCACGTGACGACGACCTCTGATCTATGTTACTCATACTGGAAGCTGCAGTGTAAAATAAAAGAACTGACTGGAACTCTATATCCTAAAAATTATTATCAGTGAACGTTTTAAATGAAAGATTAAAAATAGAACTAAATAAATAATCATTCCTATATTACTCTAATAAATATAGACTTGGGTGTGGATGAGGCAGATAACAATTGGTTGTTTCTCTTACCCGAGAACACAATAGTAGTCTAGAAAAGAATCAGTCGGGAGAATTAAATTCAAAAGTCACAGAAAATAATACAGGGCAGAGCTACTCGCTGTTTTTATGACTCTTCAAGGATACGTTACTAAACAATTATTATGATCGTCAGTTAGGTGAACGCATACGCAAAAAGGTTATTCAAAGTAAATTTCTGCGAGTAAAAGTATTGTCGCATAGGTAAATGCAGAAATCTCTAATGAACAAAATAATGAAATGAATACGAAAAGAAGGAAAGCATATCATACCCCCAAGAAAATAAGTTAATAAATTGTACTCTACAAAGAGAGTGAGAATAAAATTGTTAATAACACCAACACTAGCAATTTTGTAAGAATTTAAATAAAAGGACTTATGAACGGCTGTTACAGATGATAAAAGAAATTAAGAAAAACTGAAAAATATTGGATTTATAACAAATAATAATAAATACGTACATATAAAGAGTGAGGGGGTAGGGGAGAGGAGGGGAACAGGAGGGAGAGAAATGGGGGGAGATGTTCTATTGAGCTGAATGTATCAATGCTTCTCTCCACCATTAATTGGCCGGCTCTCTGAATGGGGTGTGTAATGTAGATGTAGAAAAATAAGCTCTTCTGAATGTGATGCGTGAATGCCCCTGTCATAATTAGTCCAGGGAAAAGAATGAATGGGAGCTGAAGGGGAAAATATGAGTTTCTGGATATATGTTTCCAGCACTTATTTTGGATGCTCCGGTCGTCTGTGGTCAATTTAATCTTTCTTATGGAGAAATCAAGACTCTTTCCTTTTATTGCGGAGCCTTTTAAGTGAGACCGTTATTGAGATGCAGGAAATGTTTTTTTATTTGGTATTACCTAAAAGATTTGCCAAGAAAAAACAGCAAATAGAAGTTGGTATTTAGCGATTACTCTATGGAGCAGTAATAATAATAATGATAATAAAAAAAAATGCTTCACTTTTTCATCCCATGTCTTCAATTGGTCATAAAAGAAAACCCTGTTTTTATTTTTCATATTATATCTGATGTATTGTTTATAACTCTTTTCCCTTCTAGATGACCTCAGTGCTTGGCGTCTAAGATCTGGGCGAACATTGTTTTTTGCAGTACAATTGTTACTGTACTGACTCGCTCAGGTCACAGAAATTGCAGTGTTGCCCTGCGGAGTCCCATAACATCTGTCTAGTTCCAAACGAATGTTTGTATATTTTGTATAATGATAATGACTAAAGAAAATGCTTCTATGAATAATGGTTCTTATTTTAAATGTTTAAAATATTTCACGTCGTATAATCCAAACTCCATTCTTAAATTTCGTTCATTCTATAGGTCTACCAAAATAACATTTATTCTATGTTCTTGTTTAATATAACTACAGTAATTGCATGTATATCTTCACATGTTGACATGTAATAATGGATGATCTGATCTGTTTTAAGCCACAAAAAGAAATTATAAATGAGGCTAATTGCTCTCCCAAGTGCAACCTAGAAATAAAGCATCCATGTAACATCTAACTCTTAGATTTAACCATTGAAATTATTCCCTTGACAAGAATTGACTCATCTCACGATGATTATCAATTAAATCAACTCTACTAGACTGGCTGTCTGCCTTTGTATACAGGAAAAGGTTGTATAATTTATTCATCTGTTTGTGATTGAAAACCAGCTCTATTTTATTCTGAATTGCAATATTAGTTCTTCCCCATGGATTACGCGCAATGTAAAACATTTTGCTACTTCATTTTGGGATAAAATTGCTAGCGTAGTGTCTTCCTTATGGATAGTAAAAGAACTTATATATATATATATATATATATATATATAGGTGTGTGTGAGTGTTTGTGTGTGCGTATGTGTATACCAAAAGCCTTTTTCTGTAAATAAATGGAGGCTCTTGGCTAAAAAGAAAAACATAACAAGTCCCACTTCTGTACAGCGGCTCATCGGTAATTCACACTAATCTACATCCCTCTCATACGCAATTCCGTTCCAATACTTTTTCCATCTCGTTTAGCCAGTACCATCTCGGAATCCTCAGATTTCTCTCGAACTTTCGAAACAGTTACTTTTCACCAACCAGTCATCCTCAGTTCTCCCCACGTGGCCAAACCTTTAATTGAATTTTCATCGTAAGGTCTCCTACTATATTTTCTTCGTAACTCCAGCCAATCTTAATTAATTCTTATTGGACAAATAGCTCGACTCAACAGTTCTATTGTTGTTTTTTTTCCTCTTTCAATTGCCTTCATCTTTCTTACTCCATTCCCATAGGGAGGTGTCTCAACTTAAATTTACATTTCTTAACTTTTGCTTTAATAGACAATATTCCTCGACCAATTTCTTTTAGAAAATAACTTGCTTCACTTCTTTCTTTATTTTTTCTTTCCCCTTTCCTCTCATTTTATCACCATTGATTGCTGCACATCCCATTAAATATCTATGAAATAAATGTCTCTGCCATTCATCAACCATACTAAAATTCATTATCCAGTCTTTCTGGCGTTAAGTTGCCCATCGAAGTTTCTTCTCACGGAAATTAGTCTTTCTTTACTCAAAAATACTTTTAAACTGTTTCACTAATCTCTTTACCTTTTCTCTACCATAAACCATAAAAAATGTTTACTGCTGAAATATACATTACTCTATAGTTCATTTATGGGGCCCTTTTCTTCTATTTGTCTATTTCCCAGCTTCTCTCATTAATCCATTTATGAAAATATTCGTTATAAGACAGGAGATAAAAGCAATCTTTAGAGGAATCGAGCGGATGATGATACAAGCGTAAAATTTGATATACTTGTTCTGCAAATGATACTAATCAATTCTGGCCAATTAGCCAGTTGAAAATCCACGATGTTGAATGCTGGCTGAGATTAGTGAATGTTTCAGAAACATCAACAAATACGTTACGAGTCTGCTTTGCAGATTTCTTTCCTTTCCCATGGAAGGTAGACACAACGTCACATCCAGTGAATGCAAGAAATATGGGATCTCTATGGCTTTCTCAAGTCTTATTACAAAAAGTACTTCATGGACTGAAATCCATCGAATTTTGGCTCCTTTGCCAAAGGAGACCACATTTTCTCAAGATTTATTTCTTGTAAGAATGTCAATATATATATATTGCTGCGACTAGCATGTCTGTGTTATTAGCTTTAATGATAATAGACTTTCTCCAATCAGTCGTTGCATCCCTGGCGTGTAAAAATATTCGCGTGTTAGCCTCTTCGTGACAGCATGGGGACATTGCATCTGGAGACTTCATTGTTTTGCCAATGGTATCTTCTTTTGTGACGACGACTGTACTTATTGTCTCTGTTCCACACATCTTCACAAGGAAGTGAAACAGCTCAGTCTTGTTGTTAGTATCACGAAGGAAGCTTCTTCATATTCCCTTTTCCCTATCTAGACAATATATCTGATTTTAGATTTGATAAATAACATGGAATATGCTTTGTGATACTCTAAATGCGTAAGAATGTATACAACATACAGATGTTGTAGATCCTGTAGGATGTAGGGTTACCATATGTGATAGGAGCAGGAAAACAGCCCCTATAGTAAATTAAGAAAAGTACGTATATGGTGGGCTAACCATATGATACTGACTGCACCAGCCATATCCACAGTAAGTAAGACTTCCTCCAACCAAGAATATTCTTCTTTCAATTGTAACAGGATTGACTGTGGTGCTGGTAAGGATTGGTTCACTACTGGAGGAGGACTCGGGTTTTACGTGATATATGCTAGTCAAATATTGGTATATACTTATAGAAGCTCTGCAACTTTCTTAACTATTATTTCTGACCTCAGTTTGAGAGGCTTGTGTTCATCACCAGTATTTTTAATTCTTGGGTGCTGGAAAAGGAAACATTAACGCACTAGTACCATAGAAAGATGTTTCAGCTTTGGTTGCAGTCAGATTATAATCTACATTATCACTGCTGCAGTTGTAAACAAGTGGTTTCTCAAAAATGGGGACAGATAACTCCATCTTCAACATACTGCACAACAACTGCTTCTGCTCGTTGTACTGATATTTCTAGGATCCTGTCGTATGATATATTGAGCCTATTCTCAAAGAGCATTTCAATAATTTGTCTCTTCATCATCTGGCAAACACAGACAGGCTCATGTAGACTGTGAATGGTGTTCCACGTTCCTTGGAATGCTTGTGGACATCTGTTCCTTCCTTGTATTTTGCAAAGCAATTGTACTGTAGGTGTTGTGATATAGAAAGGTCTGATTTTGATGCCCTTTGCTGAATTTTGGACTTGATATCTGGAACATGTTGAATCATGCTTACATATTGTAGGACTGTGTTATGAAATGTACTGCTGAAACTTGACGGGATATGGATCATGTCTCATCTTATTTCTCAGCATCTTTTGATAGATGGATAGCTTCACTATACTTGATTGCCTGTGAGATGATTGAGCCTACATAATTTTCAAAAACCAACAGAACATTTCACCAGATGAGCTTGCAGCTCGGGAATGCGAAAACGTAACTGGTCCTTCAGTAGAGTAGAAAGAGCGTCAGGCAATTTAGCAACAAGTGGCTGTACCATACGTGTATCACACAAGCTCGTACACTGTAACTGTTAATGCCTGTTTGATCCTGCATCATTGTGTTTGAATTTCTGTGCCATTCTTGACTGGAACAGGTTGTTTAAATACTCATGCTCCATCCAAATAAAGCCAGTTGCATTCTACTCTTGGCTCAGTCACCTCCTAACGGCTCGCTTGCACATTGGTGACCAGCGAAGGGACCGCTCTCTCTCGCCTGCTCGCCTGCTCGCCTGCCCCCTCATTGCTGTGCCATACTATTTTAAGATGCCACCCACCTAACTTGCTTCTTCGGCACATGCCGCCTCAATGAAACTACTGCCCTTTGCAAGTAGAGAAGCATTCACCTGCTGAATTCCAGTTTCGCATCAAGGGCGTGACTCGATCAAGCACCAAAGCAGATTACGTTGTCATGACAATCCCTGGGGGCTCTTTCCTGGAAATCTCCGACTGGTTGTGCGAGCAAGGGGACACCCCCATAATGTACAAAAACCTCCAATCATACCTCCCGGAGCAGTATTCGCCATCACAGGCCACCTATATAACAAAACATTTTCAGCTCTCTCAACAACCGTTGGGGACCAAAAGGTTTTGCTACCCCTCAGGGAAATGACTGGTATCACTCGTTTGCAACGTGCCAAAGACTGCTCTCCTCGTGAAGTGAATTTACTTCGTACCCTTTGGGTATGGCATCTACTCGAATCTGTACATGCTGCTATCCCCGATGTTGACATTTTGCCCATGACCAAAGATGACACCCTTATGGACTGCCACTTCACCCCCTCCCAGACTTCCATTAATGCCCCCATTCCTGATGAAGTGGATAGCTATTCAACATCGACCAAAGTTGACATGAATGCGGTAGGACACAGATGCCCACCCTGTGACGTGCCAAAACAGTAACAAAGCTGCCCATCAACCACATATACCAACCCTCACTTATGCCCCAACCAACGACCTCTCCAGCAACTTGCTAACGCCCATCGGCAGCAATTATGCTACTACCACTCCAAATGTGTTAATAGTTGTCAGTGGCCCAAAACATAAAAGTAGGCCATCGCTTGCAGTGGTGGCCTGCCCTATCACTAATCTTTTCTTTTAACGTGATTCAGGTAAGGGCATGCGATTTTTGGTAGACACGGGTGCTTGTCGCACTCTTCTGCTAAGGCCACTCTCCAGGACACGACGTAGTCTGTCTAAGTCTGCTGACATCCGCCTGGTAGCTGCCAACCACCAATGTTCAAGCGAGCCATTAGGAGGTGACTGAGAGAAGAGTCGAATGTAAATAACTTTATTTGGATAGAGCATGAGTCTATATACAACCCATTCCAGTCAATAATGGCACAAAAATTCAAACATGATGCAGGAACATACAGGCATAAACAGATTATCAGTGCGAGGTGAAAGTGATAATGACAATATACAAAAACAGAAATACAGTTACAGTGCGCGAGCGTGTGTGATACACTTGCAGTACACTGTTTCAGCCTCTGCTTTTAAAGCATGGTCAAGGCATCAAGCTTGAAAATGAGTGGATCTCTACTGCCACTTGCATTTTTCATCTCACTAATATAGGTGACTAGTTCGGAGAAAGCAATTGGATATTTTCCCTTGTAGTGCTCCTGTGCTATCTCCTGCTGGTACACCTTTAGGTAGGCTCGTTCTCACTTATATAATGCCACCCTTATGCTATTACGTTTTATGCACTTAGTTTGACAAGGGGTTTCTTATCACTCAGTGTTTCTGCACCTTTGCTTCTTCTCTTATTTAATTGCATTGACATTGCTTCTCTAAGTTTCAACCCCTTTGTCCTTGCAAAAAAACATTCTTTTGTTTTTGTTTATTGAACCTTTCGTGGGATCTTACTTCCATCGCTCTCATCTCTGTTACCTACAAAAGTTGATCTTTTTCAAGCTCTGTTTAACTTTGTGTTGTTAAATAGAAACTTACAACCTCTGTCAAGTCTTGTGTGGTCTAACTTGACTTCAGGTGGTCAATTTGATGGCCATCTTAGATTTTCAATTGGCCAATCTGCCAGAGTTGATTAGTATGACCTAGAGACGAATTGTGCCAAATTTGATGCGTTTCATCATTTGCAGGATTTTTCTTTCACCTCTTACATGATTACTCCCTTTCACTCCAAACCAATAACTTCTATGTACTTGACCTAAAGAACAGATAATATTCATTACAGAAACATCCATTAATCCTAAAAGTATGTTTCATGGCCTTCACCTTAAATACTCTCTATATATAGCATCTCTATTATTTTTTTCAGTAAACTGATATAGGTCTGCGTATGTCGAACACAGAATTTTGAATGAAGCCCATTCACACAACCTGTTTTCTTTCCGACAGGCAGGCTGTCGTTTAAGCGGCGTCTAGCTTTCTGACGTGTATTCAAATGCAACTGTTCACACGACCCGTCAGCCTGACGGCGGCCAACGGTCGTCAGCCGTCCGAGTCGGCTCGTCTTTCTTCCCAAGAAACCCCGGCCGGTTTGACGGCCGTTAGCCACCCAGCCAAAGGGTGGATGATGATTCGTGTGAACGAGGACCGTATCGTATCCGTTCTTTTTTTTGTGGTCTGCAACCTCGACTTTTCCTCGTAGAGTCTTACCGTGTACAATTATTGCATTGTTGACAGTTGACATCATGGATGAGAAATTAATTGAACTTGTGTGAGGGCAAAAGGAGTTGCTTGAGATGATGATTTTTTTTTTTTTGTGAAGTAAGAAATTTTTTTTTCAGAGATGAGAGCAAGGATAACTTTTTGTTTAAATAAAGGCTCATCTGTATTGTGAATCATTTACCTTAATGAAACTTTCATTGTTTACAATTTTTTACTTTAAGCAAATTGAAAGTCTTTCCTTTGGAGATATGACTTATTGGCAATTTGTGTTCTTCATGGGTAGGCCCATTTCAATCTTTTGTAGCAAACAGATAAACTTTGCTTTTGACATTCTGAAATATTGAAAAAATTTCGTTTCATCTGCCAGTTCTTTATAATGTCCATAACTCTCCCTCCCTCTTTCTTTTCTTTAATGACTGATGTAAAAATCCCTTCCCCTTTTCATTGGAATCCCTCTTCCTCCCCCTCTTCTAGTAAAAGAACAATCGCAGCCAAATTACTAATGCTGATAGAATTATCTCCTATGATACTCATGTGACAGAATATAAGTAAACAATGAAAACCGTGCCGGGGTAAACGGACAGAAAACGTCTCGTGTGAATGTACAACAATTCGACGGCGTTTAGCCACCGGCCTGCCTGTCGAAAAGAAAACGGGTCGTGTGAAAAGATTCGAATTATTTCCTAATACTTTGAACCTTTATTTCCTCAACACATACCTGTCAACTGTGACACAGTATGAAAATCAATCAATCATATTTCCCTTTTATAATCCAAATGGTAATCCCACTAACTTCTGACGTATATCAATTCTTAATTATTTTCATTGCCTCAATAATCTCACCAGTTACTTTCACATATATTCTCAGGCTTAAACCAACCTCTTCAAAATTGTATAAATAATCTCCGTTATTCACCTACTTTCCATATTCAGCAATAATTCACCACATTGATTAGTATTGCATTTCATTCAGACATCTTCTCTTCTCTTGCATATTCTACTCCAAGATCCTTTGATCATTGACCAGTCTCTCTGAATTTACCACCATTCAGTGCAAGTCAATGTTTTGATTAAAATCAATACTGACACTTACTATCAAATTTTCATTACTTTCATACCTCATTATCATTGACTAAATTTTCAGGACTAAAATTTTCAACTTTTGGTATTTATATAGAATATATTATTTTCTGTTATGCTTCTTCACCTCCAACTGTTTTATTTTCCCTTTTCACTTCCCATTAAACTA
>NC_090725.1:139328930-139341430 GCF_036898095.1 Palaemon carinicauda
CTGTGCTCCCTTCCCCTCCTCGACATCTTGGTGCATGTTTTCCCCTCTCCCGATAACTCTTCTTCGTCCTTCCTCTCATCTCGTCCTGTGTCCTCCTTCCGCGAGAGAAACAGGATCGGAGTTGGATCAAACCCTTGGCTCATCAGCGTGATTACATTTCCTGACGGTAACAGTTGGAGGCGTTCTCAACAGACACACACAGTTTCGTCAACAACTTTTGTTTCTGTATTTTCTCAGGCTGTTTTCTCTGACTTCTTTCCTTTTTAGTTCTCTCAGTTATCTATGGAGGGAAATTCTGATGGCTTGGGAAGTATGTTTTCACAATGCGAATATTGTACTAAAAAGTGCTGACAATTAATGATAAATTTCTGATATTTTCAGTTTAGTCTTTGAATAACGTTTACTCTCCGTGTTTCATTGACTTGACCCTCAGCATTTTTCCCCTTTATTTCAGATACTTCGAGGAATCTTTGAATCCTTCATTAGTTTCTTTGTATCTAAAATAAGAGAAGTTGGATGGCGTTTACTGTTACCAATACAATTAATCAAATTGAATTATATTATTATTATTATAATTATTATTATTATTATTATTATTATTATAGAGGTAATCAAATTCAATTATATTATTATTATTATTATTATTATTATTATTATTATTATTATTATTATTATTATTATTTATTATTATTATTATTATTATTATTATTATTATAGAGGTCTATAGGCGATTAGTTTAGAACTATGTTAAAATTTAGTCACCTTAGTATTTTTTTTTTTTTACTGATGATGGATTGAATTTCTGATCGTGATTAGTCCGTAATTTCATTAATAATTTGGTTATAACTTTACATAAATATATATATATATATATATATATAAATATATATATATATATATATACATGCATTATATATATATATATATATATATGCATATACTATGCATATATATATATATATATATATCACAATAAATCACGTTTATTAAGAATTATGTGCTGTCAGTTTTAACTACTTGGCTAAAATAATATTTGAAATCCTCTTATTTACACTTCGGTAAAACTGAGTGAATATTTTTGGATGTATATGATGTAAATAAAAAAGTATATTGTAGCATTCTATCATCATCATCATCATCATCATCATCTATTAGCATGCCTTCTTCCCATTTGTGTGGGGTAACATGGGTGCCAGCTTTTGAAGGAATTTGCTTTGGCTTTGGGATGGACCTTAGTCAAAAAAAAAAAAAAAAGCAATAGTAGAAAAAAGGGGAAGTTCCGATCATGTGATGATACGTACCATAGCGAAGCTTGGAATGTTGCAAGAGTTTAAGACGATATCATTACTGGCAGACGATCGTTGTTACGCTCAAATGGAATAGATAGATAGATATGCATTGTTTTTTCATGCGCTTAACATACTACTTAAACTTCAAAGGCTTTCCTTAATATTTGTCTGTTAATGGAGGAGGGTTTTAAAAAATCAAAGGAAGGCTATTCCTTACATAAATATGTGGTAAAGAATATTGGGCTGAATAAAGTTACCTTTAATTATGAAATTTTGCTGAATTGTTAATAGAGAAGATATACACTGATATTGGCAAGTAATCGCTGGATCATGATTATTTATTTTTTATATTTTTTATTTTTATTCCTGCTGTTTTAAGGACAATCATATTCTTCTGGAATGATTACCACAGTTCTTTGTAAGTCTATTATCGTCTTTTGTCAAGAATCTATTTCTAAATCGATAGGCTTATACAGAAAAGGATTGTTTACGGATCTCTTAATCTTTACACTGAGAGCAAGCCTTTGCCAATTTCTTTATCAATAGCCTACATAGAGGAGGACCCTTTACAGATCACGTATTCTTTACACAGAGAACGAATCTTTACGGATCTCCTAATTTGTAAAAGGTGAGTTACCCTTTATATATCTCTTCAATCTTTATGGATCTTTTAATCTCTACACTGAGAACGATCCTTTACGGATCTCTTAACCTATGCTTAGAGAACGACCCTTCATGCATATCTCACTCTTTACAAAGAGAACAGCCTTTTACACGTCTCTTAATCGGTACATGGGGCATGACCATATATAGATCTCTTAATCTCTTGGCTGCACAAAACATTACCTGTTTCTGGTCTTTGAATCTGTACACTGAGATTAATCCCTTTAGGGATCTCTTAATTTGTACATGGAAACGGGCCTTTTTTTGGCTCTCCTAATATTTATACGGAGAACAGCTCTTGAATCTTTAAATCATCATACCGAGAATGACCATTTATGGATCTCTTAATCTATACACTGTGGACGATCCTTTTTGGGTGTCCTATTCTGTACTGGAGACTGATCATTCACAAATCTCTTAATCTGAACACAGAGAACCACTAATTTCTGATATATTAATATGCACTGGAGAACGACACTTTTCAAGCTGTAATCGGAAAACATCTCTTAACAGCTATTTTTATTTGAAGGATTAATTGATTGATTTGAGGTTTTCTGGCATCCTGACATCTAAGGTCATTGACGCCGAAGTGTATGTGTGGGACAACAATATACTGCTCTCTCCATCTGTGTATGGAGAATGAAGCTGCATTCTTCGTATCAAGGCTACATGTTGAATGACCATCAATGGCTCTCTTATTCTACTCATGAAAAACTAATCTTTTAAACTTCTCTCATTCCTCATTCTAAAATTTGTGGATGGGGAATGACCATTTGCAGTGTTCATATTCTATACACTGTAAGCAAATCTTTGTAAATTCTCTTTTTATGTACGTGGTGAATGACCCTTTGCAGCTTTCTTAATCTGAGAATCATAAATTATTATCTTCATAAAAACAACCTTTTCTCAGCTCTCTTTGTATATGGAAAACTACCTTTTGCGGGTTTCCTACCTGTAACCGGTAGAATCAGCCTTTGTAGCTTTCATATTCTGTAAATGGAGGTCTATCGTATAAGCTCAATTATTTTGATCATGGAGAACAACACTTTACCCTTTTCTTACTCCGTACTTATAGAATGACTATTTGCATCTTTATTTTGTTCAGAGAGACCAGTCTTTTGCAGCTCAATCATTCTGTACATGGAGATCAACCCCTTTTAGGTTTCTTGACCTAAAAATGGAGATCTTGGCTATACGACCTTCTCATGTACCTGGATATGAACCTCCTGCAATTCTCTATTGCTTTACCTGGAGTTCAACTCATTGCACCTCTCATAAACGGTTCTTAGAGATAAGACTATTATGACCTTCTAAATATGAACTTCGAAATTAATCCTTCATGGCCCTGTCATTCTTTCTTTATCCGGTAATGAAATTTTTAGGGTTCTCTTAAATTCTGTCTGGAGATCAACCCCTTATGAATTTATAAATCTGTTCTTGGAGATCAATCTTTTTTTGGTTTTCATTTTGTAACAGGAGATAAACCCGTCATGACTCTCACAATATCTATCTAGGAATTAGATCAAGTTTTTGCAACTCTCTTAGTCTGTACATGAAGATCAACCCTTTATTGTTGTTTTTTTCGTTTCTGCCTGGAGATCAACCTTTAATAATCCTCATGTTGTACGTGAAGATTAATCCTTTGCTATTCTCTCAATCTGTACTTATAGTACAGCATATTGAGACTCTTAGTCTATGGCTGGATCTCAACGATTTCCTGCTATCTCAATCTCTATCTGGAGATGGACCTTTTATGCCTCTCTCATTCTTTACCTTCAGATCAACCCTTTATGGTTATCTGAATATCTACCTAGTGATAATTCCTGTAACTCTGTCAATTTGCACCTTGGGATTAACTCATTGCAGTGTTCTGTCTATATCTTGAGCTCAACCTTTGTGCCCTTATCAATCTATGCTTAAAATCTGTCCTCTGTGGTTCCCCGATCTGTACCTTTGATTTTCTCTCAAACTATACTTTAATATCACCTTTTTGATATTTTTTAATGTCTGCCTGTAGATCAACTCCTTATAGCTGTCTCAATTTTCATCTGCAAGTCAACCCTTTGTGGGTCTACATCTTCACCTAGAGAACAACCACATGCTGCATTCTTGATTTGTACTTGGATATTTAACCTTTACGATTTTCTTATTCTGTACCTGTAGAATAAATCTTTAATGATCCTTGATCTGTGTTGAAGATTAATGCTTTACAGCTCTCTCAATTGGCACCTAGAGGTCAGTCCTTTGGGGCGCTCTGAATCAGTTCCAAGAGATCAACTCTTTGCATTCCTGTTAATATATTCCTCTATATCTCTATCCATCTGTACCTGAGAGCGAAATATGTATGATTCCCTAAAGCTGTACCTGGAGGTCACCCATTTGTGATCCTCTATATGTCTACTTGGTCATCAACCTATTGTTGATTTCCCATTTCTTTAAATTATGGATCAACTTTTGCATTCTTCTTAATCAGTACCCGAAGATAGACCATTTATGGCTCTTAATCTGTACCTGGAAATCTCCTTTTTTAGCTTTCTCCATGCGTTTCTGGATATCAATCCTTGGTATCATTATCATTCTGTACCTGGAGTGTAATCCTTTCTTCTCTCTTAAATATGTTTCTGCAATTCAACCCTGTGCAGCTCTTGATATCTAACTATAGTTTAACCTATTTATCTTTATCAACTTGTACTGGGAAATTGACTTTAGTGGCTTTCTCAGTTGATACCTGGAGATCAAAACATAACAGCTCCCTCGGTCGATCCTTAGCGCCTCTTTTAATTTATACTCGAAAACCGACCCCTTGCAGCTCCTGGAGATCAGCACCTTAACAACGTTCCTAATCTATGCATGGAGAATGACCATTCTAGCTCAAATCTTACTTTCTCCTATTTTTTTTTTTCCATTGACCCGGCTTCCTCTTCCTCCCTCCTCCATAACAAATACCATCCATACTGGTAAGGTCTCCCTTGTAATGAGTCTGGGCGTAGGCACCATCAGTCTTCATTTGTCATTTAAGAAAGGACTACTCATATCTCCTTTTGTGAGGGCCCCCAACACCTCATGATCACGTCACTACTAACTTATTATATCGCCTCCCAGGTGACGGCTCATCCAGGAGGGAGAGATACGTGAAAAAGGGGATGGGGATGGAGAATAGGGTAGAGAGGGGGATACAAGAAGAGGAAAGGAAAGAACGGAAAGTATTACAGCTTAATGATGTAAAAAGAAGAATTGTGCAGAAATTAGGGGTTATTAAAAGAGAGAGAGAGAGAGAGAGAGAGAGAGAGAGAGAGAGAGAGAGAGAGAGAGAGAGAGAGGAGAGAGAGAGAGAGGAGAGAGAGAAACTAAAATACTTAGAAATTATGATCGAAATCATTACACAGATGTTAGTTTTAACTCTTACAATTGAATATACAAAAGGAGACTACACAAGTATACTGTTGACGGTGTCGCTGTAAATATATTGGACTGGCAATTCTCTCTCTCTCTCTCTCTCTCTCTCTCTCTCTCTCTCTCTCTCTCTCTCTCTCTCTCTCTCTCTCTCTACAAGATGCAAGCTTCGACAGACGCACGTAACATATCTTCAAAAGCGGCTCAAATGACTTTGATAAAATATGGCTCTGCCCATGACTGACAGCCGTGTCAAATTCTTTTATGGAGATGGTGGTATCGAATTGTTTGCAGCGTGATGGAATGGAGACCACCGGGAGACTGCGAACCTAATTCCTGTTTTTTTTTTTTTTTTTTTTTTTTTTTCCTACGTCTAATATGTTTGTATTGTCATTCATGACAGTCGGAAACGATCGAACCAATTGTGGTCAGCATCTAAAGGCAACCTCCAAAGCGTTAAATAAATGTCATTTCCAGGATGAACTTAATCTATTCAACTTAACTTGAATTTGCTCGAGTCACTCTAGCAGTCATTTATCTAACGGAATATATAATGGCCCTATTTGTGCAGTATGTTATAGAGTGACATTCTCTGTGTAATCTTTGTAGGGCACACCTATATATATATATATATATATATATATATATATATATATATATATATATATATATACATATACATATATATATATATAGTATATATATATATATACACACACACACCTAAATATATGTATATATAAACCTATATACATATATATATTATATATATATATATATATATATATATATATATATATATATATATACCTATATATGTATATACACATATATTTATATATTGTATATATATATATATATATATATATATATATATATATATATATATATTATATATATTTATATATATATATATATATATATATATATATATACATATATACCTATATATATACACCTATACATATATATATAGTATATATATATATATTTATATATATACACAGTATGTGTGTATATATATATCTATCTATCTATCTATCTATATATATATATATATATATATATATATATATATATATATATATATATATACTGTATATACATACATACATATATGTATATATATATGTATATGTATATATATATATATATATATATATATATATATATATATATATATATATATATATATATATATATATATATATCTTGGTTAGTAATCCAGAAAATATGGATAGAAGATAACATATCCATTATAGTATGTCAAAATACATCGCAAATATTTCACAATTTACATACATTGCTCAACTGATCCCACTATTCAGGACTGTTCGCAAGAATAGGCACCTTTAAGAATCAAGGAAATACCTGTCTACAACTACATTAATTTCTAAAACAAATTATCAACAGTATTACAGACTTTCGTGATTGCTGGGGGTTTAAGTTTCCATTAATTGGACGACAGGTGTACTTTTAATCAATCATTTTGCCTGGGTATGACAATGGAACTTCTGTGTTTCTAGTCTGAATGCACGACTAGAGATACAATGGGAGCAGGTGGCTTTACCCTGAGTGTAGATGGAATCTAAATCTAGTTTTACGTTATGTTAATTGAATGTCTTTTTCAATATATTTTCTCTTAATCTCACCCTTCTTTAGTTCCATACATGAAATAAATGTCTCAGATGCCACATTGAGTTAAAACTAAATATACCTGAACAGTTTGAAAATGTTCAAGTAAAACAACCGTCTCATGGATGCTTTTTAATAAAAATATTTGGGCGTCTTAGTGTCCTATACAGTAGATTCCTTCTTGTAAAAGAATTTCATTTACAGTAATTACTGCATCATGACTTTAGGCAGTTTTAAAATTTTCTTTTGTTAATTAGTACTACTTTTTCATGAAAAAATATGAATAATTTACTTTTATGTATTAAAACTTCACAGACACTTTCAATGAGTATGATAAACCCTATTGTTGCCTTTATTTTCTCACAAACAGTATGATAGATTTAACAATCCCATATGTAGATTATTCTATTTAAGTAACTTACTAATGACACAAACTAAATCCATTCTCTCTTCGAGAAATCAGTTGGCTAAAGTGTCTGGTACTTTTCACGAGAAATAACAATTCTCGTTGGATTGTCATGAGAGCAATTATTTTTCTCTGACCTATCGATGTCTTCGTTTTTTTTCAATAGAGAATTTCAGTGTCTCCTAAATCATTACTTAAGCCTTTATTTACTGCAAAGAACTAAATGCTTTTGACTTAATTTTCAAAAAGAATGAAAAAAGACCTAAGAATATTTTGAGATAGTGTTCGTTGTGCAATCAGGTTTTCCTTTGTGAATAAAAGGCCAATAAAGATGTTAATCTTTATAAGTGTATAAAGAGAAGAGGGGGCACTGCTAGACTCTCTAAGATTGGTATACCATTTCACACTTGAAAATGAGGTGAATATAAACTAGTTTAACATTAAAAATACAGGTTCAGCTATATGACCGAAGTTTGGAAAAAAACCCTAAACTCAAGGTAATTGATTGTCTGAAGTGCATTAAAAAATCTTTCAAGTTCTACTTTTTTCACGAATTCCAAACAAGTCTTGGCTACTTAGACCTTACGACCTCACTCGGCTTTATAGAAACTATCCATTTATACGTTTGACCTCAACCATACAATCTTATTGAACCCTCTAGTCATTCATAATTACATGAAAATCAGAAATCAAAATTCCTATTTAACGTACTTAGAAAGTATTTTCTTGTTAACAACAATTTCATTAGGTCTTTTCCAGTCACTAAATCTTAGGAACTTTATAACATCCGTGCTAAATATAGCTATATCACTTTTGTGATAACCAAAAATTATTTTGTTTTAAAGACATTTTATAGTGTGCACCGGCCAATTTTTTGGAGAGTCCGGCGTTATTATTGAATTCCTCTTAAATATATAAATTTCATTAAGTCTGCTCATGAGCATATCAAGTGGCAAGTTAATGTTAGTGGAGTCCTATCAAGTTAATTTCCAGTGAACAGTGGATTACTCCAAGGGAATGTGTTGTCACTAATGTTGCTTAACATCATCACGGATTTTGTAATGCATATAACAGTTGGGGATGGTGGAGAGGGATGGACAGGATTGGTAACAGGATATTAGCTGACCTAGAGTACGCTGATGACGCTGTCCTTATTAGCAGAACACCACAGGACTTGCAAATTCTGCTTACCAGAATGCATGAAATATCACATGAGGTTGAGCTCAAGGTAAATAGAATAAGACAGAGATGACGAGAGCGGAATGCGCAATGGAAGATGAAATATCATTGGAGGAGAAAGGATTAATGAGATGGAATCATTTAAATATTTAGAAACTATAATTTCTAATACAGGATCTTTAGAATTTAAGTTTAATGAAAGATGAAAAAAAGCAAATCAGACAATGGCTATGTTAAGTACTTTTTGGAAATCAAATTGCCTGAAATTAAGCATAGAAATCAGGCTATATATCAGTTTAGTGAGATCGGTGTTACTGTATGGACATGAGTCGTGGAATGGCAATGGAACAATATTCATCAGATTTTGAAGACCTGAGAACAAAGCCATCAAAGAATATTGTGAGTTGAATTGCAGGACAGGATTAGAAATTAAAGTATTAGAGATATTACCCGAATGCCGTATGTGGATAAGATCATGGTGAGGGGTAGATGGAGATGGTTTGGGCATACTCTTCGCCCTCCCCAAGATAGATTTGTTCACCAAACTTTCAACTGCGTTCCACAAGGTACTAGAATAGTTGGAAAGCCCAGGCCTACATAGCTGAGGACTATGAAACGTGAAGTAAGAGATGATGAATGGAGAAGTATCAAAATAAAAGCTCAAGATAGAGATGACTGGCGAAATCTAACAGAGGCCTTTTGCGTCAATAGGTGTAGGAGGACAAGATGATGATGATGATGATGATGATGATGAAAGATATTTTGACTTTATGCACATACAAGTATCCGTACGCAAGAATGACTGAAGATAAGAAGGAAATATCGAAAATCATTGGCTAGAACTTTACGCGCGTTGATAATGATAATCATGCTCCCAATTCAAGCTGAGACTCCTTGAGCACTAACACGGGATGAATCTCTTGGCGAAATGCCGCTAAGAATAGTATTTACTCAGAAATATAGACTTTGAATCTGAATAACTGAGAGCTTGATAACGAGCATTTGGCAAACGTGAAATATAAAGAAGGAAAATTTCTTACAAGGATTTACAACGAAATATTTATCACATTAAGATTTGGTTCCATTTTCAACTGGCCTTAAATATGCAGTATATAAATAGATTGATAGATAATTGATAGATAGATAGGCTGGTAAAATGCAGAAGACAAGTAAAAAAAAAAAGAAACAGATACAACTGGCATCTACACATAGATACCACACTAACTACATTTTACAAATACTCTATATTGCAAGAAAAGTCTGTATTTTTTTAACTAACTGTGAATTATAGGAGATAAATGTGATTGATGCAAAGTAATAAAAAAATCAAGGGGGACTTATTTAGATGAAACATTTCTCAATAAAGCAAACGTAGACTAGGGAAGGTTGAAAGGATGAGAAATATTTGCTGTGGAGTGATGAAGCTAGCAGAGATATAAAAGATGGATCACAGTGCTTTTGGTGATGTTAGACGAAATGGAAAAGAAATGAAAACGTGATTCAGAAGATTTGAGAGGAACGATAGAAATAAGAAGCGATGGTTTACTATAGTAAAATAAATACTGATGTAAACGTACTTTAATGGAAGACAATGAAAGATTAATGACTTGTTCTTTGCGAGGGTGTCAATGTACTGCCAAAAAAACTTTTGTATGTATATATTTACTTTTTGAGACTATGATATTGATAAGTTTCCATTCTTTATTTAGTTATTAATGGAATAATACAGTAATGGTTGTTCACATTTTATGGAGAAATATTTGCAACTGCTACTACTACTACTACTACTACTACTACTACTACTACTACTACTAATATTAATAATAATAATAATAATAATAATAATAATAATAATAATAATAATTGCTGCAATGACCATTGCTAATGAATAAATTCGTCCTTTGAGTTCCGCAATATTCAGCCTCATTTTTCCAAAGGATTTTCAACTTCTTAAATTTTGTAATTTCTTTAAAGAACCTTTTTATAACAGTCCTCATCAGTACGGGTCAAGTGAAAACTACTGGTATTTCTTCGAAAATACTGAGAATCTTATATTCCACTTTACATTAGCCGTCATTTTGGAGGAGACGCCTAAGGCTTTAAGATGGCATGATCAGAAAAAAAAAGGTAATGAAAAGGTGTGATTGGGAAATATTTTTGAATGATTATCCCATAAGGCAATCATACGATAATGTAATCATTACAAGATAAATTATTACTTGCTAACCCTCAGGTGATCCCTGTCATGACCAAATCACTGTCCAACTCGTGACTTTTGGCCAGGGAGCAATGGCGTGTTATGTTAACGTTTCGTTCATTGTTAAAAATTTATCGTAAAAAGACTGTACGAAATCCTAGAATAAATGTTGCCAGGCATTTACCGTTTTAAAAACGGATATATTGATGTTAAGGAGTGATATTAGGGTCACCAACCCGAAAAAGATAGTAACAAAGTAGGGGAAAAATTACGGTTACCTGTATTTCACTGAAATACGGCTGAGAACAGTATAATTCCGATTAAATTTACGGGTTTTTAACAGTATAGCGTAAGTAAAAAGGGAATTAAGATGAAAAGGATCCTAAAGATTGCAAAAGAGAGATAAATTAATTTTCTCTATAGCAAATATGGTTACATGAAATGATGACGCCAAAGTGTGTCGCCGGATCTTTGAAAGTTATTGGTTACAATAAATGTTTTTTGTTAACATAATTACCTTAACCCCAACAGAGGTAACTGTGATGATAATGAAATAAGAATGATATGAAATCTGGATTAATTGTACACTGAGAGTCCTAAAATTTCCAACTTGCAAAAGTTTCCTTTTCAGCCACAATCCTTGATCAATATTCGTAATGACCAGAAATCTTAAGAACTTGGACCTTTACCCATCAGTTTCAAAGCTCTAGATGACAGATGATGGTAAATTGTCATTTAAATTTACATTTGACCTGGAAAAATAGCTCAATTTAGACCATTTCATTTCTCTCGCACACTAAAACAACACAAGTTAAAATCTTAATAAAAAGAAATAATAGATTAAAAATAAAATTAAACTGATACATAATCATGTAAAATATTTTAGAAAGATAGTTTCCGAGCTATATGACATGCATCCACAAATTTTTCTTAAGATCAAATATAAATTAAACCTTGGCCTTCAAAAAGACCTGTAACCTTACAAACAAGGTCAAAGTGAAAAACATCTCTAAAAAAATATCAACACCATTGAATGACCTACCTAAGTAGTTTCATTAAAATCAAGGGAAATTAGGGTTTTAAAAAACTGTAATTTTTAAATTGAAATTATTCTTTAGCCTTCAACGATACATCCACGTTAAAAATATTTTGGGGAAAATACAATTCTTAATCTTTATATTGACTCTTCGCCCTAAACAAAAAAAAGAGCCTAGGACTAAATGGGCAAAATTATTACCGTCCGTCAGGGAGTATACCAATAATCCCTCATTCATATAGAGGTAACTGAGGAAATAGTAAAAGGATAACAATAAGAGTTCTCCCACAAATAATGAAATGGGAAATAATGTAATACACATTATTGTAGAAGTTCAAGTATATATATATATATATATATATATATATATATATATATATATATATATATATATATATATGTATATATATATAAATATATATATATATATATATATATATATATATATATATATATATATATATATATATATATGTGGGAAATAATGTAATACACATTATTGTAGAAGTTCAAGTATATATATATATATATATATATATATATATATATATATATATGTATATATATAAATATATATATATATATATATATATATATATATATCATATATATATACATATATATATATATATATATATATATATATATATATATATATATATATATATACATGCACGCATACACACACTCACCTTTCTCACC
>NC_090725.1:139348930-139363930 GCF_036898095.1 Palaemon carinicauda
TGATAGCCCGAGTGGTGGTGAGATAAAGAGGAAGATCCGTTTTAAGTTCTTATAGTTCACTGAAAACCATATCCAAGGTGAAAACTGAGGATACTTGATAGTGCCGCTTTCTCCTATGGTCGTACCCCTTACATCCTTGGTTGTTTCAGAACTATGTTTTATTCTTTATTTTTACGTTAAGTATTATGTTTCACACTTTCGTGTCAGAACTGTGAACTATGATAACATTTAGGTTCTGATAGCTTATTCCATCCGTTCTTATCTTTTGTTCCCCCAAATTATATATATATATATATATATATATATATATATATATATATATATATATATATATATGTATATATATTATATTTTATACATATACACACACACATATATATATGTATATATACATATACATAAGTTTATATATGATATATATAATATATTTATACATATATATATATATATATATATATATATATATATATATATATATATATATATATACACATATATACATATTATATTATGATTTATATATATATATATATATATATATATATATATATATATATACACACATATATATATATACAGTGATGCCTCGCAACACAAAATTGGTTCCGTAAGGGCTTTTGCAAAGTGATTTTTTTGTGTAGCGAGTTGCCTTTTACATGTAAATAGCCTAATTCGTTCCAGACCCTAGGAAAACACCACATTAAATTATTATAAAAATTATATTCAGTCCTAAATGTACTAAATATATGAAAAGTACTGTATCTTGATTATTTAATAATAAATTAACATTGATATTCTAAAAAAGAAGTGTTTAATTAGAGCAAACAGTAAAAATGAAGTAACAAAAATGAGGAACCTTACCTTAGGAGTGAGGCGATGTCCAAGACCGAAGTGCGGAGTGGTAGAGGAGGATGAAAACGGCGGAAAACGTTTACGTACAAGTGGCAGAAAACGTAAACACTTAACTTTACAAAACAGATTTAAAAATGAGAGAAAACATTAACACTTAACTTTAGGAAATGCATCTACAAATGGTAGGAAATATTAACACAACTTTACGATAAACTTAAAATAAATTTTTTTTTCTTTTGTCTATTTTTTTTTTACTTTACGTTTTCTACTTTCTAAATTTAATTACACTATGTATTTTCTTCATCACTACCACTTTTCTTTTGTTTTTTAGCTGGCGCTTGATCTGCTTCTACCAAAGGCCTCTTACTAAAATAATCGTCCAAAGAAGCTTGTTTTTGCCTGCTTCTTAAGCGCACGACCTGTGAAAATTTTTTCTGGGTGTCTCTTTTCTATGAAAGTCACCATTTTAAAGTAGCTATCTAGACCCTCTTTAATTTCTGCCATTGTCAGTGGCTCATCCTCCCCTTCACCCCCCCCCCCCCCCAGCTGTACTCTTCTTGAATGACGTTCACTCACAAGGCCTCCAACTACTTCAGGTCATCTGTCGTAAGTTCCTCTTGGTGCTCTTGGATAAGCTCATCAATGTCAGCCTCATCAACTTCCAGATCCATGGACTTCCCTAGTGTAACAATCTCGGCAATTTCAGATTGAGCATCAGGTTCAGTATCGTCAACATTTTCGGAATCGTCTTCAGTTTGGTCTGCATGGAAGCCCTCGAAATCTTGCGCGGAGTCGGCATCAGGCCACAGCCTCCTCCAAGCAGTGTTCAAGGTGTGCCTCGAGATCTCCTGCTAAGCTTGATCGATCATTTTGAGGCATATGACAATATCAAAATGCTCCTTCCAATATTGACGAAGGGTGAGGTTTGTGTTCTCAATGATTTTGAAACATCTCTTGAAGAGATATTTCGTGTAGAGTTTCTTAAAGTTTGAAATCACTTGCTGGTCCATGGGCTGGAGGAGAGGGGTGGTGTTCGGTGGAAGATAGAGAATCTTAACGAAGGAATATTGTGGTGCAATATCTTCATGGAGGGAAGGAGGGTGAGCAGGGGCATTGTCCAGCACCAGCAGGCATTTCATAGGGAGGCGCTTCTTTTTCAAATACTTTTTCAAAGTCGGGCCAAAACAAATATTTATCCACTCGATAATCAATTGTCTTGTTACCCAGGCTTTTCCTTAGGGACTTTGTGGGTCTTGAAGGCTCGAGGAGTATCGAAGTGATACACCAGCTGGGGTTTCACCTTGCAATCCCCACTGTCATTTGCACAGAGTCCAAGGGTAAGCCTATCCTTCATAGCCTTATGCCCAGGTAGCCTCTTTTCTTCTGCCGTAATATACGTTTGACGAGGCATTTTTTTCCAAAAAAGCCCAGTCTCGTCTCAATTGAAGATTTGCTGGGGACTCTAGCCTTCCCGGACAGTCAACTCGTGAGACGTCTTAACAAAAGCTTCGGCTGCTTTCGTTTCCGAGCACGCAGCCTCTCCATGACGCACCACCGAACGAATGCCTGAGCGTCTCTTAAACTTTTCAAGCCACCCACGGGAAGACTTGAACTCTGGGGGTTTCTGCTTCGATGTTCCTTCTCCTGCATCGGCTTCAGCCTTAGCACGCACAAGATCACAGAAAATAGCGCTGGCTTTCTGGAAGATTATTGCTTCGATGATAGTGTCTCCAGCCATTTCTTTGTCCTTTATCCAGATAAGCAGCAGTCTTTCCATCTCATCATGGAGGTGGTTCCTCTTGCTGGAGAAAACAGTCACGCCCTTAGAAGATGTTGCTGCTTTGATAGCTTCCTTCTGCTTCAGGATCGTTCCCATTGTAGAGGGATTTCGGCCATATTCTTTCACGAGCACACTTAACCATATGACGGCCTCGTATTTCTTGATTATTTCCATCTTCATCACCATGAAAAGCATCATCCTCTTCTTTCCCTTAACATCAGCAACTTTCTTGGGACCCATGGCTAATGATGTATCATAGGATCACACACGGTAACAGTACGTACAGTAAGATTGTTACGAAAGCGAAATCACAAACACTAAGTCAATGCGTACGATACCGCTACCGTAACGAAAGGACATAGGAATGCAAGTGCGTAGATGCACGATGGGATACAGTAGATGTCGACAAATAGGGGAGCAGGATCTCATGGTGGTAATTAGCATCTAAGTAGGGAGATAACCAATGGGAATGCAGGAGGATGGTAGTGAGTTTGCATGCTGGTGGCACACGAATTTTAAAATCCGTCTCAGATACGGTTGGGCTCCCGCTACGTTCCGCCTTTCGTTGTCCGAATTATTTTTCGTGATCTGAGTCATAAAATTCTTCGCATCTCCTTTCGAGAAGTGAAAATTTCGTAAGCCGATTCTTTCCTAGCTAAAGGTTTGACTGTGTGTGTATACATATATATATATATATATATATATATATATATATATATATATATATATATATATATATGTATATATATATATATATATATATATATATATATATATATATATATATATATATATATATATATATATATATATACATATGTATATGTATATATATATATATATATATATATATATATATATATATATATATATATATATATATATATATATTCACCTTACCAATATTTGTACTCATAGTCACCACGTAGGCTACCATGTGTACCATCTTAATCGTAATAGACGCCAGGGAATGACAGTTTCATGTATGGAAACGAAAAATTAGTTATGATTTGTTACATTAGATCCCTCACGGAGATTGCACCAGGCTTTAGATTCTAAATTAAAGAATCCAATCCGCCAGGGGAGAAAATTAAGCACTTTCACAAAATCGACGATGAAGCATGGATCAGGCGCTGTTCTGCCAAGTATAAATTATATTCAAAACAAAGAAACGAGACCTACTAGTCATCAAGCTAAATAAATTCAAGTAGTGCGATGGAGGGGTTATCTACAACTCCTTCATATTTCTCAAGGTTGTAGATATCATTCAGGAAAATTAAGAAGCAAATGAAGGATAATTAAAAACAGGATGTTTGAAAGATTTTCTGATACACGATAAGATGCTCCAATCCACGACGTTTCTATTAATTTTCTCTCTGAAGGTTTTAAATTTTGTTCTACGCGAAATAAGTTACTTTATCGCAGAACGTTAGAATATCTTTAGACTAGTATGGGTAACTAAATAATTCTTCAATCCTTAAAAGTTTTAAAAAAACAGATGATTCAGAAGCCTTGAAGGCACAAGTATAAAAAAAAGATATTCTTTATATCTATCTGTCGAAGATCTATTAGTGTTTTGATATGTAATTTCTTATTGTTTTCACAAAAGAAAACATAAAACACAGAATTTGCATGAAATTTTCAACGGAAAGGTTTTCATTTTTATTTAAATGTTTCTTAAGATTTTCTTTTCGTATAGTTTGAATCTTATGGGCTCTACTAAAATATGTTTAGAGCTTTTTTCTCATAGAAGGTTAGAAACTTTTTTTAACTGTGAAGAAACTGTTTCCCACAAGAATGCTTGAAAGTCTATACATTTGAAAATACATAAATCTTTTCCCAAAATGTTTATGCATTCTCACAACTATAGGCAAAGCTGTTTATTTGCATGAAACACCCCTGATGCTCATATTGCTTATTCTCCAAAATCCGGTATAATGAACACTTGCCCTGTAAAATTTTAAAATTCTAAAATTTTCCTATTTTCTTTCGGTTTAAAAACTACATGACCTCTAACAAAGGAATGGAACCCTCTAGCGGTAGCGGTGAAAAGCCCAGGTTGTCACGCCAGTCAAATGATTTAATAGTCTGCGTTTTTTGTTCAACGATAACGATCACACTTAGATTGCTTAATCTTATATTGTTTTCTACTGCAGTCAACATGTCTTCCCCTGGTTTAGTTAGCAATTATTCCCTAGAGTGTGCACGGGAATTATTTCTGGGAGATCATGATCCACATTCCCTTTAGTATCATGTCAGGGCTAATACAGTGATTTCCATAATTTTTGTGAAGAGTGCTTCACTCTCGGTACCTCTCATGGAAAGATATATTTCATTGGTTGCTGATCAAGTAAACAGTTATAAGCAGTAAAGAAAACTTGCTGTTAGCTTAGAGGAGAAGACCGGAAAGAATAAGGTAGTTAATATAATAGGGATGGATGACTAAGACATTGACACGCCTATCCCTTTATACTACCCACAAGTTCAGCCATCTGTGATGGGGCGAGAGAGGCTGTGACTAAGAACGTAGGTTGAAAGCAACTGAGTAACTTTATTACAGGACATCAGTTTATATATACATCAAGTCCAGGCAAGAAGGACATAAAAACATAACAGGTAATTTCATGCTCAACCGACAACCGGTTCTGTTAATAGTGATGAGCGTATTTAAGGTCTCGGCATCCCTTGCTTAATTTGTTAAAGTTTAGAAGTTTAGTGAATCCTCGCCGTTTTGTAGCAGGCGGTTGAGCACGATGTGCAGGTGATGGAGGTGTTCGTCTTTTGGGGAAGAGAACACAAGTATGTCATCCATATAACATACACAGAAGGGGAGGTCCCCTAAGATGCCATCCATGAGACATTGAAAAGTAGCCCCAGCATTACAAAAGGCAAAACAGGAGTAATTGAAGGTGTATGTACCAAACGGAGTGGTGATGGTGGCCTTGGGGATGTCTTCTGGGTTCATAGGCACCTGATAATACCCCTTCAGGAGGTCGAGCGTGGAGAAAACCTTCGCTTTGTGCGGGTAGGAGGTCATGTCGGCAATGTTTGGGAGGGGGTAGTGATCCAGTTCTGTTTGCATGTTCAGGCGCCTTTAATCACTGCATGGACGGAGGGAGCCATCTTTCTTCAGAATGATGTGTAATGGTGATGACAATGGGCTGGAGGCCTTTTGGTAAAGGCCCATTTGCTCCATTTCGGCGAACGTCTGTTTGGCGGCTGCCAATTGTTCCGGTGACAGACGTCTGAATTTGGCGAAGGCTGGGGGTCCCGTTGTCTTGATATGGTGATAAATACCATGCTTGGCAGGAGCCGTGGGCGTTTGGAGAAGTTCTGTACGGAAAACTTCCGGGTACGACGTGAGGAGGTGGGCGTAGGCATCCGTGGGGGTGCTGATATGGAGAGCAAGGTTGGAGGGGGGGTGGGGTTGACCAATCGTCGGTGGGCAACATCGACCAGAAGGTGGAAATGAGAGAGGAAATCCGCACCGAGGATTGGCAATGTGACATCAGCAATGAGAAACTTCCAATTAAATTTACCATTTCCAAACGATAATGTGAGGTTCTTGTAATCGTAGGTGGGTATCGCAGATCCGTTGGCAGCTACCAGGTGGACGTCGGCAGACTTAGACAGACTACGTCGTGTCCTGAAGAGTTCCCTTGGCAAAAGAGAACGACAAGCACCCGTGTCTACCAAAAATCGCACGCCCGTTCCTGCATCATGTAAAAAGAAAATATTAGAAATACGGGAGGCCACCGCCACGAGTGAAGGCCTACTTACACATTTTTTGGCCACTGACAATCCTTGGCATATCTCTTCGCGGCTGCCCCAAATCTATAATGATAGTAGCAAAACTGCGGCCGATGGGCGGCAGTAACTGGCTGTAGAAGTCGTTGGTTGGGGCGCGAGCGAGTGGTGGGTGATGGGTGGCTTTGTCGCCGCTCCGGCACGTCACGGGTATGGCGTGTCTGTCCTATGGTATTCACGTCAGCTTTGGCTGACGTTGAATAGACGTTCTCTTCGTCAGGAGTGGAGGTGTTGATGGAGGTCTCTAAGGGCGTGAAGTGACTGTCCATAAGGGTGTCAGCTTTGGTCATCAAGTCCTTTATGGGTAAACTATCGACATCGAGTATGGCAGCGCGTACAGGTTCGGGTAAACGGCGTACCCAAAGGGCACCAAGTAGGTTCACCTCACGAGGAGAGCCGTCTGCGGCAGGTTGCAGGAGAGCGATACTGGTGTCATTTCCCTGAGGGCAAGTGAAGCCCTTTGGTCCCCCAACGGTTGTTTAGAGAGCTGAAAAAGCTTTGCTATACTGGTGGCTGGCGACGGCAAGTACTGCTGCAGAAGGTATGTTTTGAGGGTGTCATACGCTATTGGTGTGTCTCCTTGTTCACAAAGTCAGTCGGATATTTCCGGGAAGGTGTCCTCGGGTATCGCCGCGAGAACATAATCTGCTTTGGTGGTTGAGCGAGTCACGCCCTTGATGCGGAACTGGACTTCTGCGCGCTGAAACCAAGCAAACGCCTCTCCGCTGTCGAACGACGAAAGTTTGAATGAGGCGGCGCCAACTTCCGTAGAGTCCGCCATAGTACCAATGACGATGGGGGGGGGGGGGGGTGCGTGGTGGGGGGTTGGAAGGTGGGAGGAGCGAGTCGACTTCTGGGGCCACCAATGTGACGAACTGAGAGAGGCTGTGACTAAGAAGGCAAGATGAAAGCAACTGGGTAACTCTATTACAGAACATCAGTTTATATTTTCATTAAGTCCAGGCAAGAAGGACATAAAAACATAACAGGCAATTTCATGTTCAACTGACAACCAGTTCTGTTAACAGTTAACGGTGAGAAAAACAGACATGTTTATTCAGGTCCCTGTCAGTGCGAGGGGAGAGCGAAGATAGAAAGCATAATATATACAAAAAAAAAGAAATGTCGTTACACTGTACAATCGTGTGACACACGGTTGGTACACATCTTTCAATAGTGATGAGCGTATTTAAGATCTTGACATCACTTACTTCCTTTGTTAAAGTTTAGAAGTTTAGTGAATCCTCTCTTAGCTTGGTAATTTTGGACCTTATCAAATCATAGGCAAACCAACCCAGCCCTCCATCCTAATATTAATAGCATCTCATTCAGTATGGATTCTGAACATATGCTGCCCTCCACAGATTCAAAAGCCTCACACCTAGCCATGATATCTTTACATACTTTAATTCCTTTTGTTGCCAAACACTTGTATTCCATAATTCTAGATTGTGCGGTAGAAGACTGAGCAGGTAGTTCTGATCCTAGTTTCCTTCCGCTTGCTAAAGTAAGTGCTTCTCACCCTAAAGATAGTGAAAATTTTCAGATCACTTATGTTGATGGCATAGCATTTCGTAGGATTCCCTTAAATTTGGAAGAGGTGAATTAATTTTCAGTTAATTTGGATAATTTTCATCATATTTCAGACAATAGTGTTTGCTGTTTGTTTGCAACCTTGGCCACTAGCTCATTTCATTATATAAAACGGGTGTTAATGTAGACGCTAGTATATCCAAAGACAATAAGAGTGTACATGCTCCTGCTGCTAAATCCATTTGAAAGGGTAAACAAACCGAGAAATTAACTGGTGTTTACATGAATTCTCCTGCAGGACGGGCATATGAGGAAGAGGAAAGCTCAAGAGTCAGATAATAAAAGTAAGGAAGTATAGCCTTTACAACCATGTGCCCTAGTAAAAGGACTAGGGTAAGTTTGGAAGTGTCTTATTCCATCAAATCTAAAAAGATAAATGGCTTCTTCCAAGACAGTTTACACACTACAACTCTCCAACTTTGTTATGTATAGATTTAATAATTGTTATCTCGGATTCAGAAAAAAATCGGGAGATTCAGACTCACGTATATTGCTTAGATCTTCTTTAGTAATAGTCTTGTTCCAATTATAGTGTATCAAAAGAGAAAATCTAAATTCAGGTTATGCAAGATTTCAACTAAAAATATTTTATTTGCAGGTAATCAGACAGGAAGATAGATGTACTGTGTGTGTAGGAGACAAAATAGAAAGGAATTGGAACTAGAAAGATAGGAAATGGGTATAAGCTTTATTATAATGAGTCACAAGAGGGAAGAAATGGAGTTGGGTCATACTAGGTAATAGGTGGAAGGTAAAAGTGGTAGAAATAAAGAAAATAAACAATAAGCTTTTAAAGATTCCAACAATAAAAGGGGATCAGATGATAAATCAAATTTCAGCATATGCCCCTAAGATGGGTTGTGAATAACAAGAAAAAAATATTTATTCAAGAGTAAGGCAGCTATCAGAACGGTGAAAGAGAAGGACAAGCTTCTCATGGGTGCAGACATGAATGGCAGAGTGGGGAAGAGAAAGGAGGTACAGCTAGGCCATGAGTTTGGAATTAGAAATGACGATAGCTCAGGGACTTAAATTGACGTGTATAAACACCTGATTTCAGAAATTGAAAAAGCACCTGATAATCTATGAAAGTGGGACTGGAAAGCCAAATAGATTACATACTGGTTAGAGGAGCTGACAAAAACAATGTGATAAGCTGTAAAGTGGTTTTAGAGAATGCGTGTGTTTGACAACATAGACTGGTATTGATGGATTTTAAAATGAGAGGTAGAGAATCCAAGAAGAGTAAGAAAAGGTGTAGAAATGAGGTTTGGGACTTTAAAGGAGAAAAGGGTAAGCAATTCAGGAGGAGTTTAAGACAGAGAGAGAGAGAGAGAGAGAGAGAGAGAGAGAGAGAGAGAGAGAGAGAGAGAGAGAGAGAGGGGGGGGACTGGAAAGGTTATACCTAGAGAGTTAATATATATTACTGCTTGAAAGATTGGAAAATGATGATTAAGAATGGCAGACATAGTAAATATTACAGAGGTAATAAGTGTGACACGACTGAGAAGGTGTGGGCACATGTTGCAAATGGATGGTGGGAAGGCAGTGAGGAGGACTTGGGAGGAACCTGTAAGTGGGGAAAGATTTAGAGGCAGGTAGAGAATTAGATGATAAGATAAGGTGAAGGATAATATGGAGAGAAGAGGTTTAGTGGAAAAGGATGCCTTTAATAGAAGGCATCGTAGAAGGCGATGAAGAGGGGAATGAAGAAGAGACTGGGACTGTAATTGAATCAATTTCTTTTTCATATTTTATTATAAGTGCTGTTTCTAATCTAATAAAAGACAATTTTACCAGTCATTAAGATTTGGATGTAATCTAAGATTATCTTACTTGCCTAGGTAAACCAGCATCAGATGGGACTGCCGAAGCTTTATCAACTTTTGTGCTTTTCATGAGTAAGAGAAGAGAACAGGTACGTACTTCTGTGGTAGGTTCAGTTTCAGAGGCACATAAACAAAAATTAAGTTCTACTCCTATTTTGTGTCATGTGTTGGATATTGTTAACATTGATAAAGTAGTGGCTCAAGTAGAAATAAGAACTCAAACCAATGTCCTTAGGTCGGTTTCCAGCAATACCCATCAGACCAGTTATGGGTCAGATTTCTCAAGTCCAGTCACACTAACAAGGAGACTCTTTCATGTAAGAGATAACATAACAGAATTCCATTGCAGTAGATATTCCAGAAGGATTGTCAACCTAACTTGAAAACCTTATTGTAGTGTATGACGGTCAATTCAACCAAAGTCTGGTAGATGAAAGACTACAATCTGACCTGTTGGTATTGTCTGCGTTTGAAAAAGCTACGGAATACCACCAACTACCAAACTGCTTTTATGGAAAACAGGTCTTGTGTCAAAGTTAACATACTAATAGAGCAACGCTCTGTTACTGAACTGGATATAATGAAACACTTGGAGAAAAATGTGGTATAAAAGATCTTAAAACCTTACCTGGAGTTTTACAATAGGTTATTACTAGTTCCCCAAATCTCAGGAGGTTGGAGACCAATTCTAGATGTCTCAGCACTGGGCAAGTTCCCAGTACTTACAAAGTTCTCCAGGGAAACACCCTCAATGATTCTGGGAGTGATTAAACAAAAGTATTGGATAGTCTCATAACCCTCTTGGAAGCATATTTTCACATTCTGATTCATCTAAATTCAAGGAGATATCTTCGGTTTGTCAACAGATCAAAGGTGGATCAGTTCAAGTACCTATGTTTCTGGCTCAGGAAGGCATAAAAATTAATGGTCCCCATCGCGAATGTTTAAGGTTACAGGCACTATGAGTTCTTTTGTACCTAGACTACTGGCTAATTTTAAGTGATTCATAGGAGAGGATTTGGGTTCAACAAGTTTGGTTACTCAGAGTGTTGGATTGGCTGGGGGTCTTAGTCAATGTCAAGAAATCCCTCTTTTATACAACTCAGAATATCCTACATTTTGGGAATGATAACAGCAACAGCTCTTCAAGATCAGGAGCCACTAGTAGTAGGGAACACTATTAGTGTTTTTAGACGATACAACGGCACTAGCCTATTTCAGGAACCAAGAGGGTATAAGATTGCCGTCCTTGTTCTAGATAGCATATGTACTGTTATCAGAAACGAGCCTGAAAGCAATCACTTTACTTCTGTTGTTCATTCCGGGGAAATCTAATGTACAAGCAGACCAGTCAAACAGAAAGAATCAGATTTTACCAAACAAGAGGTCTCTGCATCTATTGATTTGTTAAGAGATTTGGAAGCGAAAGGGTTGCCGGAACAGACTTGTTTGTCACATCACTGAACAAAAAATAGAAGATTTTTGTTCATGCACGGAACACTTAGCTTGGAAGGTAGATGCATTCTGATAAGACTGGCCAAATTATGATCTTTACACATTCCCCCCATTTTCCATAATTCTTTAGGTGTTAATCAAATTCAGGAGCTCTGTGAACAGTAGGATAACAATTATAGCCCTTTTCTGGCAACAGAGAGAAGGATTCACAAATCTGTGGCTCCTGTTGTCGGATCACCCCAGAATGTTTCTGTAAAGAATTGTACCTTCCTTCAGAGTCAAAAAAAAGTTTTAATGACTAAGTAGGTAGTAGGTTGGAAAGGACACCAGCCACCCATTGAAATACTACCGCTAGGGAGTTATAGGTCCATTGACTGGCCAGACAGTACTACTGTACATTGGATCATTCTCTCTGGTTACGGTTCATTTTCCTTTCACCTATACATACACAGAATAGTCTGGCCTATTCTTTACATATTCTCCTCTGTCCTCGTACACCTTACAACATAAAGATCACCAAACAATTCTTTTTCTCTCAAGGGGTTAACTACTGCACTGTAATCTTCAGTGGTCACTTTACTCTTGGTAAGGGTAGAAGAGACTCTTTAGCTATGGTAAGCAACTCTTCTAGGAGAAGGACACTCCAAAATCAAACCATTGTTCTCTAGTCTTGGGTAGTGCCATAGCCTCTGAACCATGGCATTCCACTGTCTTGGGTTAGAGTTCTCTTGCTTGAGGGTACACTCGGGCACAATATTCTATCTTATTTCTCTTCCTCTTGTTTTGTTAAAGTTTTTATAGTTTATATAGGAAATATTCATTTTAATGTTGTTCCTGTTTTTGAAATATTTTATTTTTCCTTGTTTCCTTTCCACACTGGGATATTTTCCATGTTGGAGCCCCTGGGCTTATAGCATCCTGTTTTACCAACTAGGGTTGTAGCCTAGCAAGTAATAATAATAATAATAATAATAATAATAATAATAATAATAATAAATCTGCCTCAATTGATTCACACCCCTTTAGTAAACTGGATAAAGTCAATTAAGTAGAGCATAGACTTCTTTGTGCAGTAAAAGCAGTATAGTTATATCTGGACACAATGAAAGGTAGTGTCCCTGGTTTGTTCTCTGGACTGAGTGTCGTTAATCATTAGCCAGCCAAAAAATGCTATGTCATTTCTTGTTAAAAGTTTGGTCATAGAGGCACACAACGAATTAGATCCATAATTCACGAATGCTAGGAAGTGAAGGCACATGATCTTAGGAGCTCAATTGCGTACCAGGTCGGTGTTCACCAAACATTGCCTTAAAGAAGCATGATTTGCGTATGATGACGGTAGGCTCCAGACTCCGTAGGGAACATGGTCCGAGTAATTTCGAGTTCATTTGATTTATTACTCGCTTATCTACCAATATGTGGTTGTATTTAGCAGTCGGTCTAGAATCAATTACAATTATCAACTGGATAAAAAGTAACATGTAGAGACAATCTATGGGATAGGCCTACAGTAATTCTAATTACATTAATAAACAATCTGGGGCCAGTATTTCAAACCACAATTGTAACAGTTTATCACATTGTTGACAAGTATAAGGGATGTAATTTTCTAAGTGAACGAAAATGGGAAAAATTTTATAAGTGAAAAAGTGTCGATATAAGCTAGGCTTCTACAGAAGAAGAAATATGAGCATTTGGTGAATATAGATATAAGAAACTGTACGATTATTTTTGTTTCTTCCTCTAAAAAGCTAACTATTTATTATATGGCTAAAGATGTTCCGAAAAAAGTTTCTACTCCTTTTTTTCAAGATTCTTTTAGTTTCACCTTAGGAAGATTGATTTTTTTTATTGACCGTTCAGATATTAGACTGTAAAGAAGTCCAACTAGCATATATGAAAAAATATCTGCAGTAGATGTATGGGAGCTTAAATGTCTTTATGCTAGATGAAATTAAGAAAAAAAAAATAATATTTTCTACAGCAAAGATTTTTTAGTTTTTTTTTTTTTTGGTAACATGTGGGCCTGACAGTTATTTGAAGGAATGTTTAAACATTATCCTTCCATGCTAAGAATCATTCTACTTGCAATGGTTCAAGAACTTGTAGTATTACTTGATGGGGCAACTATGTAGTAGTTAGAAGGTTCTCTTCTTTAAAATTTATCAGTTTTGAGAGTCTAAATGTATCTAATATTTAGTTATAAAGGAGTTTCAGGTATTATCTGAAATGAAAATAACGATCTGTTCACGCGTTTATTAAAGGTTTTATTTCAATAAACTCGTCATTGAAAGCATATTATAAGAGATTATTTCAAAATGTTCAAACGTAGCGGCCTAAATAGTTATTTTCCTTATGACTTATGGAATGCTTCTTCTAAATATTCTAGTAGTTTTTATATAAATATTTTGCCCGTAAGTTAAGAATTTCTTCAAATAAAATGTAGACATTATTTTTCTTTACCTAATCATTTTCAATGGCTCCCGCTTATGCTTTTGAAAGGTTTTCAATTTGAAGTCAGATCCATTTTCTAGAGGGTGTTTAAAAGTTTTCCAGACAGACTTAAAAAAAAAAAAAAGAATTTACTCCTGATTATACATAATAGGCCTGACAATAAGAATACTCTATTTAGCCAAGCAACGTACTTAATGGCTTAGTGGCGACTCTTATCAAGAGTTGACATCTCTTAATAGAAACGTATTTGTATCTGGCTTGGGGAAGAAACCTACTGTAATCTAAAAATTACATTGCAATCAGAACGTCTAATCTAATAAAGTTTATACAACCATGGATTCGATACGGCAATCACGTGTTGCTGTGGTAGCAAGCAGATATGTTAGAGCAGGAGACCCTTTAAAGAAGCATTTAAACGCTATTTGGAATAACGATCTCAAAGCACATACACATTACCGGTAATTTTACCTTGCCGAACTTGACATCTATTGAAATTTAGCACTGTTGTAACCATTCCATTAGCGGCACGAAGGAAAATAAAAAAGCTGAAAGAAAACAAGAAGGTTGCCTGTCTAAAAAGGGACCACCCGAATTCGAAAACTCCAATTATCATATTAGAAAGAGAAGATTCTTCTCTTTTTTTTTCCGTCGAGGTTCTTGCCGTCATAAAAATCATTCCTTGACACTTTCAATGAGTGTTATTACCCGGCGTGCCTCAGAGGAAGCTCCAAACTGCTTGTTAAAGAGCAGGGAGGAGATGGTTCATTTACCACAATTTCTATTCAAACAGCTTCTTGACTACGACTCTTAAGGTGGGAGTTGTGATCTAAAACTCTTGTGTGAAGAGAGAACCGCAGCTTCTGTACCCCCAACTCCCCCCCCCCCTTCTCTCTCTCTCTCTCTCTCTCTCTCTCTCTCTCTCTCTCTCTCTCTCTCTCTAAGAAATTCAATAGATGCTCTAATTTTTGTACTCTTTTTGTTAGACATGTCTTTGATGACTTTTTGTTGATGGCACATTTATGTACGTAGTTGTCACTTAATAATGTGAGATTAAAACCACGTGTGCAAACACACTCCTTTTTATAATTCTCTCTAAGTGAATTACTGTTTCCTATCAGCCTTTAACCCACATGAGGATCACGATAAAAGAGAGCCAGTCATACCACCCACCACCCTACCCGGAAAAAAAATAACATTGCAAAATTTACCTGAATATGGATTTCGTCGAGA
>NC_090725.1:139368930-139376430 GCF_036898095.1 Palaemon carinicauda
GAATTATGTTTCCATGCATTGAAAATTGCAGGAAGGTTCTCAACTAAACTTATTCTTTTTTTTAATGTTATGAGGGGAGGGGGGTGGAGACAGCTGAGAGGGTTGACATTGTCAGGCGACGATAGAACCATACTTCAAATACCAAGTTGGGAACATTGACACCTCAAGAGCCTATGCCGCCATGCTTCGAGAATGCTTTGCTGGAAGATTCCAGAGTGACTTAGAATGACATATATAGGGACTACCAATGCAATTGAGAGAGATATCCAGCCTAACTTTCCGACAAACCCAATGTCCGACAATCTTCTCACCAGCATCTATCCAGTCACTAAGTGTTTTCTCTCAAGCATGTATAGTGTATGATCAAACATTGGTGTATTTTGTGTTTGATTTTAAAGAAGTGACGTGTGTTTGTAAGTACAGTTTATATTGTAATTTTTTTTTCTTTTTGTGAATGGCCTTGTGTGATTTGGTTAAAAAGTGAAGTGCATTTATTTTTTGCTTAACCATTCTGTAACCTTGTGTGAGACCACAGGTTGTAAGAGTAAGTTACTTATATATATATATGTGTAATTATTGTTTATTTTCTATAGTATTAAAGTGTCAATTTTTCATTAATTGTCACAATTTATTATTTTCATAAATTAATCTCCAGTGAAACAAATTATTATATAATTCTTGAAGTGTCATTTTGTCATAAGTCTGAGGTCTAGTTCAGATTTAAATTTCGAGTTATTTATATTTTGGTACTGCTTATCAGTTGTGATTTTTATAGAATATATATATATATATATATATATATATATATACATATATACATATACATATATATATATGTATATATATATATATATATATACATATATATATATACATATATATATGTATATATATATATATATATATATATGTATATATATATATGTATATATATATATATATATATATATCTTTGAAAAGTGTGTATTATTTCAATCATCCAATAATTAATCCAGTGACTTGCTTGTACCCCTGACTTAAAACCGAAGAAAGATGTTGATTTTAGAATAGTTCCCATTAAAAGTTAAGTAATCTCCCAGTTTTGTTTTGAGTGTAATGTAAAGAGACCTTTATATATTCAGTGTTCCTATATATTAACGTCTGGTATTTGCGTATTATTCTCAGAGCTCGGAGGTATTCTCGTGTGTATCAGACTTACGTCATATAGCGCAGATGAGTGTGGAGCTCGGGAATTTACGTTATTTGCTAGACGTATATATATATATATATATATATAAAAATATATATATATATATATATATATATATATGTATATATATAAATATGTATATATATATATATATATATATATATATACATGCATACATATATATATATATATATATATATATATGCAGCGTAGTTCAATTGATAAACCATGCTCACTTTTGTATTATTATTGTCATTGACTTTATTCATTTATTCTTGCTTTTGGTTTTTGTTGCCAGTTATTTACCGTAACATTGTATGGTATTTACAGTAATTTTGATATCAGCAATTGATGATTTTTGGTTTCCACTTTGATTATTTAATCACCTCGTTTAGGAGGTTGTTTCCTGATAACAATTTGTTGGACCCTCTCGTCGGTGTATGTTTTTTTTTGTTTTTCATATTTGAGAGAGCAAGTTACCAGTTGGTGGTGTGTGCTTTCATCGAAGGGGAAAATCCACAAGACAGGAGTTCTGTGTGCGGCCTCCCGAAAGAAGGATTCTTGGACGTGCGGGGCAAAACTTACGGAAGTGTCGGCAACTGACTTACTCCCATGTGTGAGGGAAAGGAGAAAGAGATTTGGTGTTTCTCCTTCTTGGCCTGAATGAGACGTAGTGCTCAGGTGCCCGTGCTTCAGTGGTAGTCGCAGGAGACTGTTGATAATTGTATGTTGTTGCAGCGCCTCTGCCTCCTCCGCCAAGTCCATTACATCCTTGAGGTCGTTATTCTGCGCTTCAGCTACGAAGAAGAGTAAGCTATTTAACCTTACTATAATTGTACTCTTTTCGGGATAAAAGTCGTGTTGAAGAGTTTCGCTGACGGGTCAACTCAAGGAAGATTGACTCTATATGTGTGACCCGAAAGGTGGTAAGAGTCCCATAGCTGCCCCACAGTTTCGACGCATTAATTTCAATGATTCACCTGTCTGCTTTAATTATTTACGCTGGTGAATATGCGTGTTTCTGATCAAATGTTAGGTTCACGGAATTGCCGCGTTTGGCTAGGATTAAGGAATCTTTCTCTCGGTATCCTTTCCTGTCGTATAAATGTGGTTTAATAGTGGTGTTCGTGAATTCTCATCTCCTATCACTTTCTCTCCTACTGTCGGTATGAACGTTAGTTAGGAGATTGTGTTTTATTTGTAATATGAATGGTCTTTCCTTTCCAAGGTGATTATACAATTATAGTGGTGCCCCTATTTAGTGAATAAATATATTTTTGTAATACACATGGTTTATTTCGAGCTTCCTGTTGACATTTGAGTTATTTTTTTGCTGTTTCATAAGCTATCACTCCACTTATTCAGGAGTAGATAGTTATAGGGTGGATATATTGAAAGAACCTAGTGAAGTGAGAAAAGAAGGCGTCACATTAATTTGGCAACCTTGCCAGGATCCACCTTAATAGGACAGTAAAGTGAAGGTGACAGGGTGTATAAGGGGACTGCTTAGGCAAAATTTGTATTTCGTAAATAGGCCTCTCTTAATTAGAAAAATGTTGATAGAGATTTCTTTAGGAGACCTTTTGGAAAGCCCAGATTGGGAGGATAGGATTTTTGAGCTAAAAAGGGATGAGTTGTGGCAGGTTGCCGTGTTGCTTGACTTGAGATTAGCTACTGATATTAGGAAGGGTCCCTTGCTAAAACAAGTATTGGCTGCAGTGAGAGTACCAGGAAGCTCTAGCTAGGAAAAATGTACCTGTGGATAAGCATGATCAGAGTGGAATGAATGATCAGGAAGAATCTGCAGAGGTAAAGCTCTTAGTGTTGAGGGAGCAAGTTAAGATTAGGGAGATGGATTATCAGGCTCTCCAATTGCAGGTTACAGAGAGAGAGAAAGAAAGGTTATATTAAATTGAACAAAGAGCCCACGAGATAAAGGTTTTGCAACTAAAGTTGGAGCTAAAATCAAAAGAAGCTAGTGTTGATTCTCGTGAAGGGCCCAATGAGAAAGATAAATCTAATTTGATGGGGGTATTAAAATTAGTTCCCAATTTCGAAGAGGCGAGCATTTCTGAATTTTTCAGTTCATTTGAACGGGTCGCCCAGAAATTAGAATGGCCCGTGGATATGTGGACCACTTTGGTCCAGTGCAGGTTTAAGGGTAAGGCCCAGCGAGTTTATAATGGGTTGAGTGAAGAATTATCTTCTGATTATGACACTGTTAAGGCAATCATACTCAAGGCATATGATTTGGTACCAGAGGCGTACTGGCAAAAGTTTCGAAACTTCAGGAAAACCCATGACTACATTTGTGGAATTTGCTCGGGAGAAGGAGCAGTGTTTTGATGACTGGGTCAAGTCCCAAGAGGTGAGTGATTTCGACAAACTGAGGGAGCTCATGTTGGTCGAAGAATTCAAACTTTCTTTGTCTCGGGACCTTCGAACTCATTTGGAGGAACTTAAATTAGATGTGTTGCAGGAAGTGGCGATAGCAGCCGACGAGTATGTACTGACTCATCGTCAGGATGGTAAACTGACAACCTCTAGTAAAGCAGGTGATGATGGTAACAGCTGGCTACAGTCCAACTACGGTAAGAAAAAAGAATCTGGGAAGAATGAAAATCTCGGATATAACTTTCGTAGTAGCGGTAGTCGGGGTAGTCCCTGAAGTAGTCATTTTACGAGTAAGAATAGTCTTGTTTGCAGAAATCAGGTTTTCCAAAATAACAATCCCCCTGTTAATGACAGTACCTAGGATAATCGAAGTAGAGAGGTGCAGTGCTTCTGGTGCAACAGAAGGGGTCATGTCAAGGCCAACTGTAATGCCATGAGAAACTACTTGAATCGAGGAAATAAACTGCCAGTTATGGTAGTTAATAAAGCTCTCGATAAAGAGGTAAAGTCTCCGGAAGACGTCCCTAGTGGTAATGATAGTAGTGTTAATGCCCATACTAATAGTAATCAATGACTATTTTCCAAATACACCTTCAACGGCAGGCTATCTTCAGGTCCGACGAATGGTCCAGGTAAGAAAATTAGTATTTAGAGAGATTCTGGGGGCAGCTCAGTCGTTAATTGTCCGTACTGCCGTGCCCCCGAATCATGTATATTTAAATAATGAATTTGTGGTGTTGGGGGTTTCCCGAATACGGTGAATTCCTACCCAATTGAAACCTTCTTTTTGAAGACGAAAAAGTTTAAAGGGTAGATGAGATTGGCTGTTGTAGACAGTTTACCTGTCCCTGATATTGATTGCTTGTATGTAAATGATCTGGCTTCGAGGAAGGAACTATGTCCCTTCCCGATATTAACCTTGACTTCACTTTCAGGTACAGGGGAAACAAAACCTATAGGTGTAATGACTTGTTCGCGTGCCAAAGAGGTAGGTAATTTTGATATTGATTTGGATGAAATAGGCAATCAACCTGTGATGGAAGCGCAAAGTGGTGAGGATTTGAATTTACAAAATGTTGATAGGGATTCTGAGGCTTTCAGACAGGCTCAGAATTTAGAATTTCACACTGATAATGACGAGGCTGCTTTTGAGGATATTACAAAACCTTTCTTTTCCAGGATCAATGATTTGTTGTATCGGGTCAGTCGAGCCAGGGAAGTTCTAGCCGATAAAGTAGAAGGGAAAAGGCAGTTATTGGTTCCCGAAAGGTATAGAGAAAAGTTATTAAGTTTGGCTCACAAGCGCAGTTTGTCGGGACATTTTGCGGTACGTAAATGCTTCCAGAAGTTAGCAGAATTATACTTCTGGCCAAGGATGCGCCGGGATGTGAAGAGATTTGTATTGTCGTGTCAGGTGTACCAGCTGGTCGGCAAACCAAATCAGAAAATTCCGAAAGCCCCGCTGATTCCCATTCCTGCTGTGGGAGAGCCTTTCAGAGAGGTAAATATAGATGTGGTCGAACCCCTCCCACGGACGCGCGGAGGATGTGAATATTTATTAACATTAGTAGATAGAATGTCCAGGTACCCGGAAGCTATCCCGCTTAGGAGTGTGAAGGCAGAAAAGGTAGTGGAGGCGTTGATAAACTTCTTCACCAAATTCGGTATCCCAAAGGTCCTCCAGAGTGACTGTGGAACGAATTTCACAAGTAGGACGTCCAGAAGAAAAATGTCAGAGCTCGGAGTGAAACACATTACGTCGTTGCCATACCACCCCGAGAGTCAAGGTTAAGTTGAACGTCTGCACCAAATGTTAAAAGTTGGTATTAAAGAAATTTTGTTATGAACATGGTACGGAGTGGGACAAAGAGGTCCCTTATGCTCTGTTTGCTATTAGGGCAATGCCTAATGAGTCTCTCGGTTTTCCCCATTCCAGTTGGTGTTTGGGCATAATGTACGAGGCCCCCTCGATATGGTGAGGGAACATTTAGAAAGTAATGGTATAATTGAGATTAATGTTATTGACTATTTATCTAATTTACAGGAGAAATTACGAAGTGCCTGGGAGTTCGCTCCGAATAATTTGGTAACCAGTCAATCTCGGATGAAATTTCAGTACGACTTAGGCACCAAGTCACGTTCATTTGAGGTTGGTGATGAGGTTTTAGTCCATCTTCCCCTCACAAGGAATATGTTAAAAGCCCAGTTTTCAGGCCCATGGAAGATTTTAAAGAAATTGAACGAAGTTGATTATGTGATCGAAACTTCTCAGAGGAGGAGGAAGACCCAAATTTGCCATGTGAATATACTGAAACCATTTGTGAACAGAAAAGGTACAGTAGATCCTGTAGCTGTAGTAAACGTCCATGAGGATTTAGAGGTAGAGACAGATAAATTTGATCAGGATAATTTGAAAAATCCTGTGGAATTGAGTAACCTTTCTGAGAATTCAACAATACTTGATACTTTACAGGAAAAGCTTCAACATTTAGAAGAAGCTCAGGTGAAATCATTAGTGAGTTTAATTAACGAACATAAATTCTTGTTTCAGGATTCTCCTGGCAGAACTCGCCTTTTGGAGCACGACGTTGAAGTTGATAATACCAGTCCGATTAAGCAATGTCCTTATAGGCTGAATCCCTTGGAGAGGAACATCGTGCAAGCAGAGGTGAATTACATGCTCGATCACGACCTGGTAAAACCCAGTAGTAGTCCGTGGAGTTCTCCTGTGGTTCTAGTTAATAAGGAGAGTCACCAGCATCGGTTGTGCTTCGATTACAGGAGGCTGAATAAGGTTACCAAAACTGATTCTTATCCTTTACCGAGGGTGGAGGATTGTATAGATAGAATCGACTCTGCGAAATATATTAGTAAGTTCGGCTTATTAAAAGGATATTGGCAGGTAGGTCTGACTCCACACGCTCAAGAGGTATCTGCATTCGTAACTGGAGACGGTTTGTATGAGTGTAAAGTAATGCCGTTCGGCATGAAAAATGCCGCCGCCACGTTCCAGCAGCTAATGAATCTGGTCACCAGTAAGGTAGAAGGTTGTGTCGTTTATATTGACGATGTAGCTGGGTTAGTTATAAACCTAGAGAAGAGGGAGTTTGCCCGTGCAAAAATAGTGTACCTGGGACACGAAGTAGTTTTGGGCAAGGTATCTGTGAAACAGGTGAATGTGGAAGCCATTACGGAATTCCCAATTCCTAAGAATAAGAGAGATGTCCGAAAATTCCTTGGAATGGTGGGTTACTACAGGCGTTTCGTGAAAAATTTCACAGATTTGGCCACCCCACTAACAAATTTATTAAAGAAGGATTTGACATTTATCTGGGACGATGGATGTATGGGAGCTTATGAGAAGCTCAAAACTCTACTAACCAGTTATCCAGTTCTAAGGTCTCCAGATTTTTCTAAGGCTTTTTCCTTGGCCACGGATGCCAGCGATGTTGGCATTGGTGTAGTTTTGTTACAGGAGGGAGAGGAAAGGATCCTTCATCCTGTAGCTTATTTTTCGAGAAAGTTGATAGCCACACAGAGAAGGTATTCAACCATCGAAAAGGAGGCCTTGTGTTTGGTCAAGGCGGTCGAACACTTTGATGTGTACATGAATCCGACGATGTAACCCATTGACATTTACACTGACCATAACCCATTGGTATTTTTAAATAGGTGTAAAGATAAGAATCAGCGAATACTACGCTGGAGTCTGTTCCTACAAGAATATAACCTGAGGATCAAGCATATCTCTGGTAGGAATAATATGATACCGGGCAGCCTCTCTAGGGCTTTCCCCACTGAGGTTGGTAGGGTAAAATAATCATATTGAAACTGAATTTTCAGGTGTCTGGCTCTCTCAACAAAGTTTAATAGGAACAAAGTTTAATAGGACTATCTAGAGGTATTAGTACAATGAA
>NC_090725.1:139381430-139383930 GCF_036898095.1 Palaemon carinicauda
TTTGGGTGCTTATTCTTCAAATTTTTATAGGATGTAGCTCACCTGGAATGACTGTCCTAAACTATAGTAAATGTAAGTTGTGAAATCAATATTCAAGCGTAGCCAAGCTAAGCTGTGACAACCACGTTTATCTGCTTAAGTTTTTCAAAATATGTAAAGTTTATGTATATTTGAGATTCTTTGTCCAATTTTATATGAATTTGTATGCGTGTGTACGTGCGTGTAAATATATATATATATATATATATATATATATATATATATGTATATATATATATATATATATATATATATATATATATATATATATATATATACATGTATATATATATATACATGTATATATATATATATATATATATACATGTATATATATATATACATGTATGTATATATATATACATATGTATGTATATATATACATATATATATAAATATATATATATATATATATATATATATATATATATATATATATATATATATACATGATTCCTTTCCCTTATTTGGAGAAAGGGACTTAACTCCTGATCATATGTTTGTTTATGCTTTGGCCTCCAGGACATTCTGCAGTGTTAGCATCATGCTGCATGGCATGCGTTATTGATTTTTCCGAAAACTTAAAAGTCTCCAGAACAGCCTGTAGAACGTTTATAGTATTTTTCTTATGTTTGTACAAAACTCTACCTGGATATCAAAGTTTTTAACTTGATGTCACTTCAAATGCAAATCACGGTGAAGTGACAATGCCTATATAATTTTGAGACTGTCCGGTATCATTCAAGTTCCGTGTATAGTGTATTACCATCACTGAGGCATAGGTGACACTAATTCCTTCATGTCAAGTAATCAGTTAACCTAGGCTCATTATTATACACACACATACACACACGCACGCACACACACACACATATATATATAAATATATATATATATATATATATATATATATATATATATATATATATATATATATATATATATATGCACACCCACACACACACACATATATATATATATATATATATATATAATATATATATATATATATATATATATATATATATATAGAGAGAGAGAGAGAGAGAGAGAGAGAGAGAGAGAGAGAGAGAGAGAGAGAGAGAGAGAGAGAGAGAGAGAGAGACATACATACATATATACATACGTATAACGCTAGATAAATAGATGGATGTAATAAATTTACTTGTGACATTTTGGTACTTCAAAAATTTAACTCGCAACCAACCCATTAGTAACTGAATCACCTAACCTTCAGAATAAATGAACGCATTGGTCATTGTATTTCTCCAAACCCTGACCACAATATAAACTTATGCTTTTCAAGAGTGAAAGAAGGATGACACACACTGTTTCCAACTAAAAATGGAATAGGCTTTAATCCTTGTCAAAGTATAATTTGTAAAAGGTGCTTGTACTAGTATCTGATATTAAGCGTGAAGAGTAATTTTAACGTGACATAAAACTACAGTGTGCTGTTATGTAGACCTTAAAAACTACATCTCCAGAACGTTTTAAAGGAAATTACTGTTCATACTGCATGGCGGATGTTCATATGAGCCAATAACAGCTGCATTTTCAATTTTATATTTGATATTGTGCATATTTGATATAATATTTGGCGGGCATATAGAAAGTCCAATATACCTCTTATAATTATCATTACAAAATTCGTGTAAGTACTTTGTCATTCAGTTTGAATAATCTGTTTCAATGGAACAAGTTTCGAATTAGACTTTTATGAAGGTATTGTGCTATGATTAATCAATTTACAAGATTAAAAGGCTATAACACGTTGTAGGACTCTACAGAACTGTTCTTCTTTTGCATTTTGTTATTTCACAATTTATCTAGACAAGTTATTTGTAATTAAAATAAGTTGCTCTCTCCATACGTTTTTTATAAGGGAACTCCCTAGCTGTGAATAATTATTTGAAAAAAAAAAAAAAAAAAAAAAACTTCGTTGCGTATTACTTGCCTGTCGAATTTGTATAAACGATTATTTGTTGGTGTAATATCTCTGTTCATGTCTTTTTTTCGGGACAATGCCCTTTTCTTGATTAGTGATTCATACCAACTTTACTCATTATGACCCTCTGAAAAATTTTTGATTTTTAATTTACGAAGTACTATTTAAGTTTTTGCTTATTTATACTTAATTGGTTTTTCTTAAAATTTCTTTTATGGTTTATTATTTATGACATATCTTTCTTTTTTGTTGATTCCTTTGGCGTCTGATGTGTACAGTATATTATGACCTGATGACAAAAGAATAACAATGAACTGAGAACTTGTACTGTCTTCCCTTTATTTGGCTATCCCACAACTTAAACCCTAAAAATATGTAGCAACGAACTAAGCACAGAAAGGAGAATCTATCTTCAGAAAGTGTGTAGAGTTGCAAATGAGATATGCCAAGTAATATACGCTAATTTTTATGCATTCCTTTGATAAAAAAATGTACTTGTATAAAATAATTACG
>NC_090725.1:139388930-139398930 GCF_036898095.1 Palaemon carinicauda
CACAGATGACAGAGGTGTTCCTCTTTTGAGGAGGAGAACACAAGTATGTCGTCCACGTAACATACACAGAAGGGAAGGTCCCCTAAGATGTCATCCATGAGACGTTGAAAAGTGGCCCCAGCATTACAAAGGCCAAAACAGGAGTAATTGAAGGTGTATGTACCAAAGGGAGTGGTGATGGTGTTCTTGGGGATGTCTTCTGGGTTCATAGGCACCTGATAATACCCCTTCAGGAGGTCGAGCATGGAGAAAACCTTCGCTTTGTGTAGGTAAGAGGTCACATCGGTGATATTTGGGAGGGGGTAGTGATCCGGTTCTATTTGCATGTTCAGGCGCCTATAATCCCCACACGGACGGAGGGAGCTGTCTTTCTTCAGGATGATGTGTAAGGGTGACGACCATGGGCTGGAGGCCTTTTGGCAAAGGCCCATTTCTTCCATTTCGGCGAACATCTGTTTGGTGACTGCCAATCGATCCGGTGCCAGATGTCTGAATTTGGCGAAGACTGGAGGACCTATCGTCTTGATATGGTGATAAATACCGTGTTTGGCAGGGGCTATGGACGTTTGGCAAAGTTCTGGACGGAAAACCTCCGGGTACGATGTGACGAGGTGGGCGTAGGCATCCGTGGGTTCACTGATGTGGAGAGCGAGGTTGGAGGGGGCGGGTTGAAGAGGTGTCAAGAAAGACGAGTCTGCGTTGACCAATCGTCTGTGGGCGACATTGACCAGAAGGTGAAATGAGAGAGGAAATCTGCACCGAGGATTGGCAATGTGACGTCAGCAACAAGAAACTTCCAATTAAATTTGCCGTTTCCAAACGATAATGTGAGGTTCTCATAACCATAGGTGGGTATCGCAGATCCATTGGCAGATACCAGGCGGACGTCGGCAGACTTAGACAGACTACGTTGTGTCCTGAAGAGTTCCCTTGGCAAAAGAGAACGACAAGCACCCGTGTCTACCAAAAATCGCAAGCCCGTTCCTGCATCATGTAAAAAGAAAATATTAGAAATACGGGAGGCCACCGCCACGAGCGATGGCCTACTTACACGTTTTTTTGGCCACTGACAATCCTTTACACATTTCTTTACGGCAGCTCCGAATCTGATGTGGAAGTAGCAAAACTGCAGCCGATGGGCGGCAGTAAGTGGCTCTAGGAGTCGTTGGTTGAGGCGCAAGGGATTGGTGGGTGTTGGGTGGCTTTGTCACCGCCTCGGCACGTCACGGGGTAGGCGTTTGTGTCCTACGGCATTCAAGTCAGCTTCGGTTGACGTTGAATAGGTGTCCTCTTCGTCAGGAGTGGATGCATTGATGGAGGTCTTGAAGGTCGTGAAGTGGCTGTCCATAAGGGCGTCAGCTTTGGTCATCAAGTTCTTTATGGGTAAACTATTGACATCGGGTATGGCAGCGTGTACATATGTGGGTAAACGGCGTATCCAAAGGGCACGAAGTAGGTTCATCTCACGAGGAGAGCCGTCTGCGGCAGGTTGCAGGCGAGCAATACTGGTCATTTCCCTGAGGGCGAGCGAAGCCCTTTGGTCCCCCAACGGTTGTTGAGAGAGCTGAAAAAGCTTTGCTATACGGGCGGCTGGCAACGGCAAGTACTGCTGCAGAAGGTATGTTTTGAGGGCATCATTTGCTATTGGGGTGTCTCCTTGTTCACAAAGCCAGTCGGAGATTTCCGGGAAGGTGTCCTCGGGTATCGCAGTGAGAACATAATCTGCTTTGGTGGTTGAGCGAGTCACGCCCTTCATGTGGAACTGGACTTCTGCGTGCTAAAACCAAGCAAATGCCTCTCTGCTGGCAAACGACGAAAGTTTGAATGGGGTGGCGCCAACTTCCGTGGAGTCCGTCATAGTAACAGTGAGGGGGGAAGGCGGGGGGAGCGAGTCGACTTCTGGGGTCACCAATGTGACGGTCCAAGAGTAGGTTGTGACTCAAAGGCAAGATGAAAGCAACTGAGTACTTTATTATAGACACATCGAGTATATATACACACTAGGTCCTGGCAAGAAGGTCACAAAATACAACATGGTACTTCTTGGTCAACCGGCGACCAGTTCTGTTAACAGTTAACAATGAGAAATAGGCAGACAGGTTGATGCAAGTTGCTGTCAGTGCGAGGGGAGAGCGAAGATACAAAGGATAATATATAAAAAAAGAGAAATGTCGTTACTATATACAATCGTGTGACACACGGGTGGTACAAGTGACTAGCAAGAGTATCAGGTGCAATAAAATTGCTAAGAGAAAAATCAGATGAGTAATAAAAATTTAAGCGGACAACCTGTTCCATAGACGAGGAAACTAAAGGTCTTTCAGGACTTAAGTAAAGCTTGAAATAAAGATGTTAATTTCTATATTAATCGGAAACCAGGCCATGATACTAGATTCCCTCGTAATATAAGAAAACATTATCCTTCTTATTGTTTATATAAAAGAAGCAAGAGTACAGTACTGGTAGAAGTAGGAGATTGGGATAGCTGTTGACCTCCCTCCCTTACCAGGTGACTAAAGAGCCTGCGCAGTCAAAATAAAGTTATGAGAAAAAGTTTAAATCTGAGATGAAACAGGATTATTTTACAATTGATATCAGGTACCACGCCCCTCCAGAGAAATCTAAGAAAAATGCTTGAATAACAGCCTGCTGAGAACCCTCAAACCTCGTCTGGCTTTGTTGGTTTAAGTTAAAAATCCAATGTTTTTATCACATAACATTTAAAACCTTACCATGCACGTAAGCTTCCTTCAGACATTGCCTCACGCAGGAATAGGGACAAGTTAATTTTAAGCAACCAACCATCATACAGAACCGTGACCAGTATTATTTGGATTGTGTTCCTTGTAGATAAAGGGGATTGTATACCCAAGGGAATAACATATTTTGCTGTAGCTTGAAAGAATGGATCGAAAAACGGTTAAGATGTCCCCTTATAAATATAGCAATACATGGCTGGCTTTAATTAATATTCCTGTATAGGTAAAAACAGTGAATTGTACGACCTTATTAGCTATTAGTGAGTATAAATAGAATATTTAGCCACTAAGATTATGAGAAGAAAACAAGACCAATTTAGTTGAAGAAAATAGCAAGGACAGGAGAATAAAAAAGGTGTGAAAATAAAATTTCAACTAGATGGCATCCTGAATGGTAGATTTGGGATACATACAGATCCAGGAACTTGACCTGTGACAGCTAAAAGCTTGGCTTTATCTAAAGCAACAATAAACTGTTTATGGTCTGTCTGAACTAGTCCACACCCGCAAACTTTTTTAGTTCATCAATCCATCGCGTTCTCTTACTTTCCTGCTTCTTTTACAATCTCTTAGAACCCATTCTGTTATTCTTAATGTCCATCTATTGTTTGTCATTCTCATTATATGCCCTGACCATGTCCATTTCTTTATCTTACATGTTTTTAGAATATCTTCTACTTTAGTTTGCTCCCGTATCCATGTTGCTCTTTTTTCTGTCTCTTCTTGTTACCCCATCATTATTCTTTCCATAGCCCTTTGAGTTATAACTAGTTTATGTTTTAAGGCTTTAGTAAGGCTCCAAGTTTTTTATGCATAAGTTAATATTGTTATGACCATCTGAATAAATACGTTTCTTTTTAAAGAAAGTGGCATTTTACTTTTCCTAGTCTAAATTTGCTTAACTAAATGCTCTCCATGCCAGGCTTACCCTTTCTCTAATTTCGGTCTCGTGTCCTGCAGATGGGAAAACACTTACTGTCTGTCCTAAGTACGTATTTTCATTAAAAAATTCTAGAAGTTCGACCATAACTCTGCATTTTCATTGCACATTATCTTAGTTTTACTCAAATTTACTTTCAGTCCTACATTTCTGCTTTCTCTATTCAAATTTTTCTATCATCATTTGTAACTCCTCCCATAATTCACAAAAACAATGTCATTTGCAAATCCTAAGTTTTTTAGGTATTCCCCATTAATATTAATTCCTATATTAGGCTGGATAAAAAAACAGCTAGACTTTGATCAATCAAGAGAGCAGGTAGGCTTTAGAAGTGGGTATATTCAACAACTGACCATATCCATGTACATATATATATATATATATATATATATGTATATATATACATATATATATATATATATATACATATATATATATATATATATATATATATATATATGTATATATATATATATATATATATATATGAAAATGAAGAAAATAACCGTATCCAATTTTTAGACGTTTTAATAGTTAGAGAAACAGATAAATTTAAGTTTTCCATATATAGAAAGCCTACAAATAATTTTTCATATGTACATTTTTACTCCGGTCACTCTAAAAATATAAAGCATTCAGTTTTTTCCTCCATGTACCTTAGGGCATTGAGAATTTGTAGCCCAGATTACATTGAGGAGGAGTTCACTAAGATAGAAAAAATTGCAACAGATCTTTGTTATCCCAAATATTTTTTAGAAAAATGTATGAATAAGGCTAAGAAAACATTTTATAGTGTCTAATTAGAGAGAAAGGAAACAATTAATAATATGCTTTGTTTGCCATTTCATGTTTGTTTTTTAAAAACTAGACATTGCTGTAGTGTTTAAATATAATTGTACATTAAAAAACATGTTAATTAAGAATAGTTCTGGAAATGATAATAATGTAATATATAGCATTCCTTGTTCAGAGTGTAACCTATTTTATGTTGGCCAAACATCAAAAAGTATACCAGTCAGATTAAAACAACATCAGGTGGCCGTCTCCAGGGGTTCTCTTAATAATGCCTTGGCCTCCCACTGGTTAGGGTCAAGTCACAGAATTGGTTGGTCAAAGACGGAAAAAGTAATCCATGTAAATGACTATTTCCAAAGGAATATTGTTGAATCATTTTTAATCTCCTGTACTCAAGGTAGAAATTTGAATCTAAGCCCAGGTCTGTTTTCCGTTAATCCAGTATTATCCTTTTATCTAAAATCTGACTTCTCCGGAATTATTAAGAAACTGACAGCTGTTGGATCCCCTTCTCCAGTATAAATACGATGTCTTTGTATATGTATTCTCATTGCTGAGTTTGATAATGTCCTGAGTGGATGAAAGTACTAACTCCAATCAAGTCTTTTTCATTTTTCCTTTCGTGGCTATAATACATTTTATATTCATCACGTGTCAGCTTTCGTGATTTCTACACACACACACACACACACACACTTATATATATATATATATATATATATATATATACAATGACAGCCTGTTTCACTTTTCATTTGATGTTGATTTCTTCGGTTTTTATCTGGTTATTTCAAACACTATTTAAAAAAAAAAGCTTTTCTTCTCAATAAAGTGGTCACATTTTCACGTAACATTCATGAAAAATATACGAACACATACTTATATTTGTATGCACATACTCACACGTATATATATATATATATATATATATATAATACGTTTTCATTCTATTTCCATTTATCCGAGATCAGGACTAATCTCAAAAGGAAGGAAACGATCCCTTTTGCTTTTTCACAGATAGGTGATTTGCGAATCACTTTTGCGAATACTTTCTTATAATGACTCCATTTCTCCTTAAACTAACCCTTATCACAAACTCCTATATTTCGTGTGAAGGACATTATATATTTCTCAAACATTGGGAAAACGGCCGAATAGAATTATTCTATTTTTATTTCTCTCCTTGTTTTATGGTGCTACTTATCTGCTGTTTAAATTTTCTTTTAGGTAAGGATGCTTTTAAATTACCATTAATCAATCATTCGCATAATATATCTGAGTATCTTCTTATGCACTTTTTTTTGGTGATAAAGTTTTCCTTTAGGAATATTTCTATCTTTCTACTTCGACATGTTGAAGCGTAGCAACAAAATCGCTTTCTGCTTCCGTACCAAGGCCAGGAATAGAATGGATTTTGAAAGGTATTGAGAAGAAAAAGTGAGCAAAGAAAAAGTTGACATCGTTTTCTCTCCATCGAACGAGCACCTTATAATTCCAGCGTTCGGACCCTTGACACAGTATTCATGCATACCCGCGGCCTACCAACAATCAGATCGGAGGGTCGGGAACAATCCATTGCTCTGAACATCATTTCAAAACGACTATACCAAAAGTATTATCAGAGATTTCTAAAAGGTAATCATGTAGGTATATCTTCGAGTCCATGATCTAATGGTAGTGTTAGACCATGTTCACTTAAGTTGGATTCCTTTCGTCTAGTACTTATTTTTTTTTTTTTTCGGGGAAAGCGACGAGTCAGGTATCAGTGTTCGGTTCTTCGAAACAGCAGAAGCTAATTTTAATAGCGGCATATTCTTTCGATGTATATATAGAGCAAAAGATATGCAAATAATACAGGCCAGAAATAAGACCCACAAAGAAAAAAGAAAGTATGTACTCTGGAGATCTCTTATGCGATTTCGGGCCTGTGATTCCAGAAAATATAGGGCTTCGGGTTCTTCAACCTACTCTGAGGCAAAGGAAAAAATTTGAGAATGGGGGATACAGTAATTGAGTTTTATACTCAAAGACCTAATGTTAAAGTTCACGATTCAACGTAAACTATATAAAAGGTTAACCGTCTTATGGAGTCAAAATATTGGACAACTGCACTAACAGATAATGGAGTCAGTGAAACAAATTTCCTTTGTATGAGGCGATCACGAATTATACTCTCTTATCTATTCACTTATTTTCATTTTGAAAATCTGGAATCATGACCAAAATATCATAAAAAAATCCATTTATTTAGGATTTAATTTACCTCAAAAGTACAAAATATGCCAGTATTGATTAATTATAGTAGGTATTCTCTCTCTCTCTCTCTCTCTCTCTCTCTCTCTCTCTCTCTCTCTCTCTATATATATATATATATATATATATATAAGAGAGTGTAAGAGTGTTTGATGAATGCGTGAAACTACGGTGCTTAGCTGGAAAATCACAAAACCGCAATTGACAATGGGCCTATTTTAGTTATGTATTCCAGATGTTTTTACTTGAAAAAAAATAGGAACTTATAGTTACCTGTTTTTTTTTATAAATAGCACTATGGTCAAGAAGAAAATCAGTTGAACCCTTCAGAAAAATAATAGTAGAGGTTTGTGAATTTTTGTGATCCTTCGAGACTAAAGATACCATTTCTGGATGATAATATCAAAATAAGGTTGTACGTTTTTTCTTTCTTTTCTTTAAATTGACATATTTCTAAGATGGCTGTTGCCGATACATCGAATAATAACTCTGGCATGTCTCAAGAGCAAATGGACTGATTTTGAAGTTCTTGGAGCCAATCTCATGGTTTATAGGGGTGCTGTGTTGACTTAAGAGGTGCTTGAATCGATGTGAGGTCAATATCACACAGTATAGTGTAAGTCAAGACAATTAGGGAAGTTGATCTAATATCACAACCCAGAATACCGTATATATAGGCTATAAAATATAACATAAATATTAGTTTTTTCCTAACTCAGAAAATGAATACTTTGCGGCCGTGAAGACGGTGTAAAACATGAATTAAAATTATTTTGCAAATATCACCTTCATACGGACTCATAGGCGCGTACAGAGAATAGGCTTATCTTAATGGAAAAGGCTGGTCAAGCAATACTGATGTTTACTGTAGATCATCAGCTGCATAAAGTAACAGTTGATATTCGGTTCGATTTTCCATCATAGTTTAGCAAGGCCATTCATCCCTCTACTCTTGGGGTATGCATATGCTGATGGCCTTTATTCACGCCATTGGTATCATCTTTTTGCTTCACCTCTGAGCAATACGTCATCAACATTTGGCAGCGTGGATAAGGTAAGAAGTACCCTCAAAATTTTTGTGTTACCAGAATGGTTGCTGATGAAATACTTTGCCATCTCCTGTAAAACAATCTTCATACCATGAGCATGGATGATTTGATCTCCTATCTGACTGAAAGGTAAGCCTACAGCAAAACCACAAAATTGTGGACTGACGGCTTCGTTATACCAGTTTTCATCAAAACTAATTTTGTTCAAGGTGCGCATGAACAAAATTTTCGTTTTGCAGAATGTAGCTGCTGAAAGCATGCTGTCATATTTTGTAGCATATGGGTGCTACAACTATACGTAATAAGTTTCATTCTATGTTCATCATTTGATTTCTTTGCCACCGGACTTCTCAAAAAGTAAAAAACCTAATTGTGACCTTTGTTTGATTCTAGGACAAAAAATGCAATCTTTACCAATCAGTTTATTGAGACCGCCTTCATAAGGAGTCAATAGTTTGATTGTCTACAATTGCCAAATGACTACCTGGGCACTTAGCTTCGCTACTTGAAGTCACGTTATAAACTTTAGCTGAGTAACTACCTGGGCACTTAGCTCCGCCACTTGTAGTCACCATATAATCAGTTGCGAAGTAACTACCTGGGCTTTTAGCTTCGCTACTTGCAGTCACCTTATAAACAGTGGCTAAGTGACTACCTGGGCACTCAGCTTTGTTACTTGTAGTCAGCTTATAAACAGCCTTCAGAAGATGACAGAGAAAGAATCAACAAAAACTATACACTATAAAGAAAAATCAACCAAGCGAAGTGAAGCTGACCTCAAGGATAGAGAGAGAGAGAGTATCCAGAAATCCCAATCCCTAGCTGTTGATCCCTACGAAACAGACCAACATCCTGAGGATAAGCTCATGAATATTATATCTGGCGAGGAGGGAAGAAGTGACTTTTCTCAAATTCAGGGGAGTGTAATCATGAAGTCCTGGAAATAATTTCTTGTTAGTACATGGTATCCTGCTTTAAAGGTGGAAACTGTAAGTGTACTATAATAGGTTGTACTATCTTTTTTTGTATCTGGAAGTGAGTCATTTTGCATAAATCTGTTGAGTAAAAAATGTGAGGTTTAGCAAATGATACTTATTAATAGTGGGATGATGACATTTTCTGCTCATACTCTTAGGTATGATACTGCCTAAGATGGTCATGGTAATATTAGTGAGTATTGATATAATGTATCATGTATGTATACTGTGTATGCGATTAAAAGATGAAGCTTAATACAAAATAAATATTGTGACCTGTGCCATACTTCGATTCAATACTTGTAAACACGATCAATTTCTCAAAATTCCTTGACAGTGGTCAAGTAATTTTCACCACAAAATAATTTATTACCTTTGCCGAAAAAAACTTCCCCTTATCACATTATTTATATCATATAGCCTATACATGTGGTATTCTGAGTCATGATATTAAACCAAGTACCCCACTTGCCCTGACCTATACCATACTGTGTGATATAGACCTCACATCAATTCAAGAACCTCATAAGTCGACTCAGAATCACAATAAACCATGAGATCAACATTAAGAATTTCAAATTCGGTCCAATAGCTCTTGAGATATACCACAGCTGTTATATGAGGTATCAGTGGCAGACATCTTAAGAATATGCCAATTAAAAAAAAAAAAAACGCACAGCCTTATTTTATGTTATCACCCAGAAATAATATCTATAGTCCCTAAAAAACACAAAAATGTATAAACCTCTACTATTATTTTTTGAAGGGGCTCAGCTGTAAATTGAACTTTTTCTTCCTGACTAGTTCGACAATCCAGGGAGAGCGAGAGATACGTCATCTATCTTCCTGCAATTGCATATATACACTCATGACCTAATTTTGGGACCCTGAAATGGAAATCAGACCTATGATTTGCTTCGAGAGGCCTCACGTTATTTCGATTAGTGGAGTGTTTTTTTTTTTTTTTTTTTTGCAAGAGAGAGACAGATACATAGAGATAGGAATAGTAATACAATAAAATACTTCGTCTAATGAAAGCCTGAAATTCTTTGATATCACTGAACTTTTCTTTGATACTTTTTTATTTTCATGGCCAAAACAGATATAGATATTTTCATAGCTTTGATTCATATTTTACCTAGATATTTGTTGAATCATTTACTTTATATACAAACCAACCTTTTTCATTCCCCATGTAAATTCACCTTTCGTAGGTTTGTTCATTTT
>NC_090725.1:139403930-139413930 GCF_036898095.1 Palaemon carinicauda
CAACTAGAAAGAAAAAATTTGTTAACAAGTAACAATGATTGCTAACTGCTTTTCTTGGTATTCATATATCTAATAAAAAGTTCATATTTTAACCTGGGCAGCAGTTTTGTAACGATACCAGTTTCTACATATGAATGTTTCAGTACATTTAATCTTATGAAAAACCTTTGCATGCGACACTGACAGTGAAACAAGTTTCCCATTTCGATCTTATTCTGCCTCGGTTGTTAAAAGAACAATAGGACATGGCGGTCGTGTTCTTTCTGTCCAGTTTTCGGATGATCCAAAAAGAAATCATTTCAGTTCCAGATAAGACCATTCTAATATAAGACCCCTTCTTGGTGGTTTGCCTGATTTCTCTTACTTTAACTACAGTTTTACATTGAAACTACGCAATTTTTTACTCAGGTATGTTGTGTGTGGCTTTGAATCTTGCTAGAAATATTCAATAACACTTATTGATGGTTTCATCACATGTAATTCTGGATAAGATTATTTTCAAATTTACCGTGGCACCATTTGTTTACATTTTTACTAGACATGGATTCACCTCGTCTCTTTGCGAAAGGCATTATTCATCCATCGTCACATCCATAGTCTGTGCTATGGTGCCCTTGTCCTGTCGTTTATTTCTCTTGTATATTGCCATTTCTCACTGGTCACGCTTCGGCTGTTATTTTACCTGTACTGTTTGATACCTCATGTTACAGTCTCACGATTATTCATGATGTGTTATTTTCAATGACTAAGGTATCACATATGTAAAACCTGGAGTAGTGGCTGTAGCAAATTGAATTTTCGGCCAATAAGAGGAGAGGTTGAAATCCAACACAAAAATAATACATATCTAATGCTTTAGTGTTATATCCTTTTTCGCTTTTTAGTGCTTCATAATCTCTCTCTCTCTCTCTCTCTCTCTCTCTCTCTCTCTCTCTCTCTCTCTCTCTCTCTCTCTCTCTCTCCGTTCGCTAAAATAACCCACTGTTGACCTTAACAGTGACTGAGGTACGAAAGAAGTGAAGCAAGCGACCAAAATTGCAGACGTGAACGATCAGTGCTCCGTCAAAATATATATCATCATTTCATGATTATAAACAGAAGGTTCTCGACGAGTTAATCCTCACCTCACCAAGGTAGAACCATTCATCACTGTTTCAGACTCTCTCTCTCTCTCTCTCTCTCTCTCTCTCTCTCTCTCTCTCTCTCTCTTATTTATTCTAAGTTTCTCATCAATCTTCAGTCGGGAAATGATATGAGTCAAACTTGTTATTTAGTGGGACCACACGGCGTAACATTTTCCCACAATGATATGACCGCACTTCCCTCTTGCCTCTTCAGGACTCCTCAGCACCTTTTCTCGTAAGTTGCATGACGAAACGCTTTTAAGACGATAGCTAAGAGTGTTAGAAAGAATGATACCGTAATATGTATTACTTATGTAAGAAATTCTTGGAAGTATCGTTTGAAACTAGACTATGACTTGAGTAGTAGAAGCATACAGTATATCAGTTAATGTAATGCAGACTACTCAAAGATTTGCATTGCTAATGAAACGTAAAAGCTTAAATGGTGAAAAATAAATAAAGAAATATCAAGAAGGTAGAGCAAGTAAGAGCGGGTGAGCATGTAAGAGAGGCTTCAGGTATGCGAGTAGCCTTCATGGAGCTTGTATTTCTTTTCGTGCTTGATAAGTACGTGTGGTTTCCCAGAGCGGAAAACCGTTGTCTTTCTTCCGCAAAGTTGTTATAATACAGCTTCTATTTCCCGACTAGAGTAACACATTCATGATTATGGCTGGTCATGAGCCACTACCGGTTCAGTCTTGTCTTACATAAAGGAAAGAATAAAGTATAGATATGAGACTATAGGATACTCCAAGTGAGTTTTACTCGGTGCATTGTAGACATTAGGGCTGAAGGCTCTTTCTAGCGTTCCTTTGACACCTAGATGCACACAATTTTTAACCCTCTGCTTTATCGCCGTTCCCAATTCCTTACTTCTTTTTTGTGCTCCAACTTTATGGCAAGTTGTACATTTGCGCTTAAGGCCTCCACAGCCTTAACACCGGGCAACATAGCCCAAATTTCGTACACCCTGTCCAAAATGTATAACTGTTGATGCAATGTATTTTTTATTTGCGGCAAACAAAATCTTTAATTTAGATTTCATTCCTTAACATTAGGCTGTGTGTTTCTCAATACGAGGTAATGGTTTCTGTAGGTTTGAAGCCAGTTTGATTCTCATGCAAGAGCTACTTATGTAGCCTTTTACTTTTCCCATCAATGGAACACATTGACTGGTATTAATCGTAAATTAAATGATACTGCTTCCACTGGACGAGTTGGATTTTTACTTATTATGTCCTATTGTCTTATTACTGAAATGAACTAGGGTATTATCATTATCATTGTTATTGCTTGCTAAATTACAACTATAGTTGGAAAAGCGGGGAAAAATAGCTCAGTTAGAAAAGGAAATAAGAAATCAAAGAATAAATTAATAAAGAATATAAGACATCTTCAAAAATAAACTATGAAGAGAGACTCATGTCAGCTTGTTCTTCACAGAAGCATTCTCTGCAAGTTTGAACTTCTGAAGTTCCACCAATTCAAACTCCAGGAAGATCATTGTATAATCTGGTCACATCTAGAATAAAACTTCTAGAATACTGTGTAGTATTGGGCATTATGATGTGGAAGGCAAGACTGTTGAAATTAACTGCATACCTGGTACTATGTACAAGGTGTCACAGTTTGAAAAGATCTGAATGCAAAGGACGGAGAATTATGAAAAATCTTGAGCAATATGCCAGAGATGAATATCCAGATCAGGAATAAATTATTTGACAAACAGCATTTTTTTGTCTAACAAATTAAAATGTAAGTCAGCAGCTGGAGATCAGACAGGAGAACAATACCCAAAACCTGGCAGAATTAAATTATTAAAACATTTAAAATCAGGATAGGTTGATCATCAAAAATCCTAAAGGATTTTATTTTATATCATTTTTTTGTGTAATTGAAGAAGTAAATTTTAAGTCAAGAATCATACATAAGATTTCGATAAGAAATGTATACAGTTAAAGATACATTGTCAATGCAAAGATCAGGATGTTGACGAGCCATTATCTTAGACCTGCTTACAATCATATTTTGAGTTTTCTTAGGATTCAGCTTCATCCACCTTATTTTGCACTATTCATAATTTCTGCTAGACCTCTATTAAGGGATGTAGCAACCTCAGGTTTACAATAAGGAGATAGAATTGACGGAGTAGTGTCATCTGCAAATGCGACAAGAATGCAAAGTAATGGGACTAGAACACTACCTTGTAATCAATGTGGTGACCATCAACAACTTCTCTTTGTAATCTTTTACTAAAAAATTAAATATTGCTACCAAGAAAAGACCCACCTGCTCACATTGTTACAGTTTTAAAATAACGACCTCATGATTAACAATTAACAATTAGTAGTAAAATCAAGGCTAATCATGCGAACTTCCTGACTACAATCAAGGGATCTCTGTACGGAATTGGAAATTGTAAGGGCTTCACGTGGTCCGAAGCCTTTGCGAAAGCCAAACTTCACACTAGGAAACAGATGATTACCTTCTGCATACCTATTTAGATGTTTTGCCAAAGGATACTAAATAATTGAGATAATATGATAGTTGTGAAAATTGGGCAGTACCTCAATCAAATTTACCTAATTAAGTGACATTACCGATTTTCCAACAAGTGCAAAAAAGAACCTCACGAAAAATAACAAACAACTTGGAAACTGAGAAAATAAAGGATAAATACCATTTTGTTTTACATCTCCAAAAGCATCAAGGTCCAGTAAACGTGTTTCAATTCCACGAGACCGAAAATCTAAATTAGTCAAATTAGCTTTAAGAAAACAAGAATGAGGAAGAACAAGTTTTTCATTACAATTATTTATCCTTTGGACTGTGAGTCACATAGCCTTATGGTTTAAGCAAAGAAGGAAATTTTAAGTCCTGAGTAGCTCAACATTTGTGTTCCTAGGTTATACCAGAATGAGTTTCTTTTATAGTAAAATTATATTATTTCTTAGTTGAAGCATAAACTCTTTTGGCAACAGCTCATAGCTGAGTCTATTCCATGAGAAATCTGATCTTTTACCTCTCCAGAGATGATAAACTTCCCGTTTCTTTAGATAAGTACATCTACAATCAAAATTGTCCTTGAACCAGGGGTATTTATTCATCGGTAGTTTAACACACCTATGGATTATGTTGAATAGGTTTTGATTTAAGAGAATAACAGGCTTAATACCTTCATAAAATGTTACCAATTCAAATGCAAAAGATAATTTAACAAGTCTTTGCAGTCCGCTTGAGATTTTCTAAATATCATAAAGAGCATGGCACATCAGGGACAGGCTGCCCAGTCTTAATTACAACCGAAACCAAGTCATGATCAGATGCACCAAGTGGAGGACCAACCTTGCTTGTTATAACACCAAGGGAATCAGTGTATGCTAGGTCCAAGTAGCCTCCCATATGGCTTACACACAGTCCAATTCAGAAGTACAGTCAAAAGCTCTCAAGCCATGGCGATCAGTGGGAGAAACAAAATTTCACAGTTATTGGTTCCCTCTTCCCTTATTCATCATCTGATCTGAGCTCAGTCAGACCATTAGGCTACCAATCCTTTCGACCTTTTCCTTAAGAAAAAGAAAATTTCGATTGTTATGGTGACTCAGCCCTACATTCATGGTGAAATAGCGTATGCAAGATCTGGATTTGTTCTATTCTTTCATTTTATCTCACCTTCGCACTCCCTTACTTTTTTAATAGTTCCATTTTTTTTTTTTTGCTCACCCTCGAGGCTACTATTGGCCCTTTTGCTCTTGTTTACTTAATAATAAAGAAGTACGTTCATAATTAGGGGGAATATGAAATTGTCCGTTAGAATACTCAGTCTAACATCGGTAGATATCTTGTCTTACTTGTACGATATCTACCGTACTTTAATTAACCTTAATAGAAATGAGGGTATATTTCTGTCCCTTAGTTAAAAATTTTTTGTTTTGTTTTTTTAACTTGCTCAATAATGTTATGAATTGAAAACCAGTAATGGGTTAAGGATTTTAAAGTTAGATTTTGAAGCAGATTCAAAGAAGGATGAAAATACGGCAATCGTCAAAATAGCGGATTTTGTTGCAGGGATATGGATGGGAAGATACTTAGAATGATCAAGCAATGACCTGCAATTACTTGAATATATCAAAAGTAGAATAATAAATACGTTTAATGCAAACAAAATAGGTTTCAAAACTTCTATAAAAAATGTATTCACTAGTCAATATATTTTTATGTTCAAAAGCATATTTAGATAAATAGTAAAAATTGCAATTGTAAATACAGTATAGGTAAAAAAAAATGATGTAAATATACAATGATGTATATATGTTATAAATTGTAAGGTTATAATTGTGTATTTCCTAATAAAAGATGAAAAACTAGAGAATAAGTAATGAAGCTTAAATTGGAATTCTTGCTCTACCTCTGTTCCCCAGCTTCCAGTAATTCCCTTTATTTGTTTGTTACATAGGTAAGGGCATGAAGTAGTACATATCTTTAATTATCTTTTTGTAAAGCGTAACCTTAAGAATGTTGAAGGATGCTGAATAGCAAAAATTTTAGTTATATTTTTATTCTCTCAGTAATGATAATGCAATATTAGTATAAAAATCAATTCTTTCTATGTATTCGAATACGAACTTTATAAATGAAAGCTCTTCTCTATGTTATTTTAGATATCCTTTTCAAATTATGATGACTATTGCGAGGATTATCATTATTGCCATTTTTGGATCACTGTACCTTCGTTAACCCTTATTTCAATTTCAATTCAGTCCATCAGAAGTCGTTGCTCTGTTGTAGATTTGCAAACTTACCTTTTTAATCATCTTGGAAAACGGGAAAAATATCCTCGCCCATTTCCATTAATAACAGAAATGAATCATTGTTTGAATGAAAGATTTTTGCTCTTCGTTGAATACTGCATAACGTCAGAGAAGAACTCACCAGTCCATCATGCGATCAATCAGCAGTTTCGTCAAGCTAGAGATTTGCAGCAACAACTGGCTATAGCATTCGGAAAGCACACTCGTCGAAGGCCTTGCGCAAACGCCCCGAGCTATAATCGTTTTCTCGCATGCAGCTCATGAAGGGGTACAAGTGACGTTGGAAATTGAGAAGAACTGCCACAGACACCATGTGATGTCCAACTACTCCAGTACTTATTGCTTGTGAAAGAGACGGACACAGATACTGCTTTGGGGTTGTCACTAGTGCAGAATTCCACTATTTCTTTAGTCGCTTAAATGTTAGGACGCTTTCTTGACCTTAAAAATTGTCCACATTCAAGAATTTTTAAAGTGAACATTGTTTTTCCAACTAGGATAGTAGCTTAGCAAGTAATAATAATAATAATAATAATAATAATAATAATAATAATAATAATAATAATAATAATAATAATAATAATAATGTTCTTGTTATTTATTTAGATACACAATTTAACACACTTGCACTGAGAGTCACACATAATTACGTGCTTACACATACGCATATATATATATATATATATATATATATATATATATATATATATATATATATATATATATATACATATATATATATATATATATATATATATATATATATATATATATATATATATATATATATATATATATATATATACACAAAGAGAAATGGTCCTTCATTTGAAACCTTAAAGTAACTTTAATTTGTCTCATAAATTGAAGTGATGATAATAGCCTATTTCTCAACAGTAGTTATGAATATCTCATGAATGTATTTTGAAATGTAAAATTTAACCCTCATGAATAGCATATTCCACAAATTGAAAAGTTATCCAATTGCCGTGAGGCTAATACGAAATGAAAATTTTTATCCACAGCTGTTGATTTTCTTTTTAATCGAATCAAATCGTTTCTTCGATTGATTTATACTGACTTAGATTTAATGCTAGGTTCTTACGGTATTTTAAAGCAGAATAGCTGTACGTGTCATATGTTAAAAAAATCAAAATGCTGAAATTAAAACTATACAAGTTCGTTTAAATAAGCAGAGATAAGGAAAGTTTTATACCTCGCTTGAAGAAAATATTTATTAAAATTAAAATATTGCTGATTGAAACATTGAAGTTATTTTTTTTTTTCAGCTAGGCAAAACAAAGAAGAATTGTCTTTCCGATGATACGCAGATTTTTTTCTGGCTTCATCGAGTGCTACACTGTAAAGCTATTCACCGACATCTCTCTCTCTCTCTCTCTCTCTCTCTCTCTCTCTCTCTCTCTCTCTCTCTCTCTCTTTCTCTCCCCCCCCCACACACACACACTCTTCTCTCTCTCTCTCTCTCTCTCTCTCTCTCTCTCTCTCTCTCTCTCTCTCTCTCTCTCCCGTGTAATAAAATATTTCAATTACTGTATTGCTTATTGTTTTCTTTGCAAGTGTAAGGCGACGAATAATCAATTTTTTATTTAACTTACACCTTTTTCCTCCATTTATGATTACTCAGGTGCCAGTCAACTTGCGCAAGTAATAATAATCACAGATGTGTTCCAATCATATATATAACGCGTAGAACACAAGTATGTTCTACATTGGTGTGTATCTTTTCACACCCTGTGGTATCGGTTAAATTTTTTCTCCAGAATTATAGGAGAAAAAAAGAAAGAAAAAACGTAAACGATTATAGAGTGATCCAGAGAGATAATAAGTACAAAGGAATCAGGGAGGACAGAGGCAACGTGTGGATTCTAAAGTTTATCAGTAAATGGAAAGAAACAAACTTTGCAACTAGCAATGCTGCGCTAAAACAGTAATTCATTTACTTACCGTAAGACATGATATTAGAAAAGTAGGAAATTATAAAAAAATAAAACACCATGGAAAGAAGATTATCGGTATAAAGATACGTCGAATGAAAAAGAAAAAAAAATATACAGAACGAACGTCCTTGATACCTCCAAAGAATTTCCCGAAAAAAAACACTGATTAACTAAAAAAACAGAATAATCATAATGTTAAAAATAAAGAAAACAATTATTATTATTATTATTATTATTATTATTATTATTATTATTATTATTATTATTATTATTATTATTATTATTATTATTATTATAGATATCTTAAGAGATCTGATTCTGTCATTGAAGGAGTTATGATAAGATTTTTTTATTCTGAGATTTCTTAACCCTATGAATTTCAAGGTATGAATGTATAGGGGAAATAATAGCACATCTGTTGCATCGCTAGCGTTGAATTTGAATGGAACTTGGATGGTTGTCCCACAATGAATATCACATCGTTTCAGGTTTGCCGTTTTATTAGTTCGGTGACCAGGAAAATCTTCTGTCAGGGATATCTGAGCCCAGCTAAACGTTTGGTGAACTAATCTCTCTTGGGGAGTACGAAGAGCATGCTAAAACCATCTCCATCTACCCCTCACCATGATCTCATTCATATATAGCACACGAGTAATCTCTCTTATAGTTTCATTTCTAATCCTGACCTCCCATTTAACTCCCTATATTCTTCTAAGGGATTTGTTCTCGAATCCAGAAAATCTGTTAACTTTTGTTTTATTGTCATACCGCGACTCATGTCCATACAGTAACACCTATCTCACTAAACTGATATATATCTTTATTTTTACATGTAATTTAAGGCAATTTAATTTCCACAGTTTACTTAACTGTAGCCATTGCTTGATTTTCTTTTTTCAATAGTTCATTAAATTCAAATTCTAAAGATCCTGCATTAGAGATCATAGTTCCCATATATGTAAACAATTCTACCTCATTAATCCTTTTTCTTATATACTGTAGTATGAAAAGTAATGGGCCACGAACACTAACCTGGGGAACACCAGATATCACTTTCCTTTACTCACTAAGGTGCCCATCAACAACAATTCGTTGCAATCTATTACTCAAAATTTCAATAATGATACTAAGAAAAGATCTACCTACTCCTAACTGTTTGAGTTTGAAGGTAAGGGCCTCATGATTAACACGGTCATTGGTAAAACTAAAATCAAGGCAATCATACTAACTTCCTGACCTCAAAGAATTTCTCTACGGCTTTGGAGATTGTATGAATGGCATTGCATGCTCCAAGGCCTTTACGAAAGCTAAATTTCAAAATGGGGAATAGATTATTACCTTCTGCTTACTTATTGAGATGTTTTGCCAAAAGACGTTCAAAAACTTTGGATAATATAAGAGTTATGGAAATTGGGTGGTGATCAGATGGGCTAGAGCTACAACAAACATATTTACTCAATGGGCTAACATTATCAGCCAGTTCTCCATATATATATATATATATATATATATATATATATATATATATATATATATATATATATATATATATATATATATATATTTATTTATTTATACATATACATACATACATACATACATATATATATGTATATATATATACATACATACATACATATATATATATATATATATATATATATATATATATATATATATATATATAAATATATATATATATGTATATATATATATATATATATATATATATATATATATATATATATATATATATATATATATATATACATACTTACATATATATGTAGCTTATATATATATGTATATATATTTATATATACAGTATATACAGTATACATACATACATACATATATATATATATATATATATATATATATATATATATATATATATATATATATATATATATATATATATATATATATATATATATATATATATATCAGTTGAATATGTGGTGCTATAATAATCCATAACATTTCACTGAATTGTGTTCCATGAATCTTTTAAAATACTCAAATATCTTTACTAGGGAGAGAGAAAAACGACGAGTGTGACAAGCGGAAGAGATACTCGGGGCATCTGAGTACATTGACGTAAAAA
>NC_090725.1:139421430-139423930 GCF_036898095.1 Palaemon carinicauda
TGTCGATAAAACTTATATTCTCTGAAGAAAAAAATTAGCTTGTTATTCTTAATAATTCAGGTCACTATTTTAAAATATCAGGTAAATTAAATAACATCGATAGAATTAAATCTAACAAATATAGTACTTATTAAGATTTTCTATGTACATAAGAGTTCCATTTTTATATTTATCTAGCACACTGGATCACTAACAAATCTATTATAAGACAAAGAATTTAATTAAACATTGATTATTCCACACCAATTCTTGTTTGTTCCAAAAGATGAGGGTGAGTAGTAATGCTAAAGTTCTGGAGAAGATGAGGAAATCTGGACCAAGTCCCTTGCGATGTGTGAACCATTTGAACGCTTGGACTTTACGTAGTGAATAATTGATGAATGCATGAATATATGACGATGAATGAATGCTGAAAAAAATAGGACATAAAATGGTTTGAAAATTGTGAAGTAACAGATATCAAGAAAGAGAGAGATCTTGTTTAATCGGTAAGAATGAAACATCTTTAATTGTTTTGAAATCTGAGCGTGAAAGAAAGGAAATCGTCAGAAAAAACGTCCGTTCGTTTCGAAGAACAAGAATTTCCTCAATTTGTGATAAGGTGAAATAATATTGGAAACACTTGACCCTGGAAGCTGCCGCGTGATGTAATACTGGAAGAAAATAGAAAGGGAAATCCCTCGCAAAAAAATATGAAATGATATCATTGCATTAGGTTACGGAACGTTTGCTTGGAAAAAGATAAAGCTGCTCTAAAAATAGGTTCTCCAATTGAGCAACGGAGACTTGCGTAAGAAAAGGATAAGGTAAGATTTCTGAGATGATTACGGGTATTTGGCACAGGAATTCACAGTTCCTTTTTTCGGACAAGCAGTGGAGAGAGAGAGAGAGAGAGAGAGAGAGAGAGAGAGAGAGAGAGAGAGAGAGAGAGAGAGAGAGAGAGAGAGCAAGTTTTCATTATTTTAACGTATGGCTTCCTGGGTGAATGAATTAATAGGTTTAGGCCTAATCAGGAACATCGACCATTTTCTTAGAATGATGCATATATCAAAAACCATCAGAACAAATAACAGATAACATTTATAAAAAAATGTGATTCTCTGGAGAAATAATAGCCCCATGAATACAAATATTGTAAATATGTTTAATTTTGGATAAAAATATTCCGAGAGGAAACTGTTTAACTGTGATGACCGATGTGGTAACGTCCCTGACTGGTGAACGCCAGACTGGGATTCGAGACCCAGCCAATCTCGTTAATTCCTTTGATCGCTACAACCTCACTATCCTTGTGAACTAAGAAGAGGGGTTTGGGGGAGCCTATAGTTCTATCGGCTGAGTCATCAGCAGCCATTGCCTTTCCCTCCTTGGTCCTAGCTTGGGTGGAGAGGGGGGCTTGGGTGCTGATCATATGTATATATGGTCAGTCTCTAGGGCATTGTCCTGCTTGAAGGGGCATTGTCACTGTCCCTTGCCTCTGCCATTCATGAGCGGCCTTTAAACCTTCAAATGGAATTTATTTTCGATTACGAAAGAAAATCCATATTACAGTATACGGCACAGTTCTAGGGTAATCGAAGTCATTTGAACATTTTCTCTTGACTTCCAAAATGGAGAAGAAACAATAGGAAAAAAAAATAGCGTAAACAGAAGCAATGCAAAATCGAGCACAGATAATAAAACGAATGGTGAGTGATGCTGAACATATGAGAGCGAGGGAAAGAGTCGGATGATCTGGAAATGGAATAACAACAACGATAGATGACAAAAATAGGGTGAGAAACAAGAGGAGGAGGAGAAGCAGTATGAGGCCACTGAGGAAGTCTTTACGTGGCGGAGTGATTTGGCGGAGACAGAGCCGAGAAGAAGGGGTGAGAATGAGGATTGACTAGAGGCAAGCGGATGATGCAAGGAGAAAGGGTGCAGCAGAGGGTGAGGGTGAGGTAGGAACGGGTGCGAGGGGAATTTGAAAGCCTTCTCCAGTAGCCATGGAGGAAAAGGGCAGGAGCTGAAGGACAGAGGGGACGCCAGAGATGTTGCTAATGACGTCATGAGCGGTAGAGATGACATCGCGGGCATCAGATAAGGTTTCGTCGCCTCACTGGCTGCGGATGTCAACAAATCGGTCGTGGGAGACGTGTCGCTCTTGGTGAGGGACAACGGCGAATTCTGAGGGGGAGACGTCGACGGGTGAGGGGATATAGACGAAGGGTGGGGGGAGATGGATGAAGGGTGGGGGAGATGCTAGCTGGGTGAGGGGAGACTGAAGCTGGGTGTGGGGAGGTGGTATTAGATGAAGAGGTGATGACCCCTCCTTCACTCGAGGTTGTGGTCGGTGGTAAGGGACTCTCCGACACCGGCGGTGGAGAATGCGTACCTGCAAAGGAAAAAAAAAGCACAATTAAGGGACAATGAACGCACACATGAGACAAATGTTCAATCATACAGTAAGTAGATCCCAAAATTAAGTTTAGAAACACTGGAGACTGATAAAAATATA
>NC_090725.1:139433930-139441430 GCF_036898095.1 Palaemon carinicauda
CCGAAAGACCGAGGAACATCTAGAAATCACATTCAGCAACATATTTGATAAATTACCTTAGCCTCAGGAAACAAACATGGCTGCGCCAGATATAAGGGATAAAAACCCCGCGCTCTATTTCATTATTGTAGCAATTTTAAAAAACGCGTTCCTGAAAAGAGCGTTTGGCCGCAGGATATGCGAGGGTTGGCTTGTTAAATGTCATTTAAAGTCGGCAAAAGGGCCTACCCACTAACCGTGAAAACTCCCATCTAACTCAACATGTGAGATATGAAATGGATGGGGAATACACGCTAGATAATCTCTCTCTCTCTCTCTCTCTCTCTCTCTCTCTCTCTCTCTCTCTCTCTCTCTCTCATGGATATATTCACTAGCTTCTTTCTTGGTTTGATTTGCGAAGCTCGTAAATTTTAACGGTTCGTATTCCAAGGTATTTGCATTCCTAAATACTTTAAACATTGGTAATACTTTCTACACAGCATAACAGAAGCATCTGAAATAAGCATGTTGTCAGCTCGCGAACCCCCCTCTCCCCAACAAATAAAAGGTAATAGGCTGTGGAAAGAAATAATCTGTGAAGTTATCTAAAAGTTTTCCAAATCTTTTAAGTGATGGCTTCATACATGCGCCCACTCACACCCTATATATATATATATATATATATATATATATATATATATATATATATATATATATATATATATATATATATGTATATATATATATATATATATTTATATATATATGTGTATAAATATGTATAAATATGTCTATATATATATATATATATATATATATATATATATATATATATATATATATATATATATATATATATATATATATATATATGTTTATATACATATATATAATATTTACAATTACTTTGAGAACACTCGAACCTAAATTTTTACTTATTTTCTTAGACTTCGATATTTCTCTTTAAACTCCCACTAATAAGATAATTAAGTTGCCTCTCTTGTCAGAACTATATAGTAATCAGCCAACAGCTATTTCCTTATGTGTAATATGTAAGTGCCACAAACTTTTATCTGGATTATCAAAACTTTAAAACGCATTATCAGAAATGATCGATAAGCTCTTCAAAAAGATCAGTTGTTCACAATTGTAGGTATCTTACTTATCAATTTATACTTAAAAATCTTTTTTATTGTCTCTTTCAATTGTGTATCAGAGTATCACTATATGAATCTGTAAGTACAATGTAGAGATAATATCCATCATATATATATATATATATATATATATATATATATATATATATATATATATATATATATATATATGTATATATATGTATATATGTGTGTGTGTGTGCGTACATATACACAGATGTACATTTGTGTTTTCTTGTTTTGACAGCAGTTTCTTTATTACATTAGTTTCATTGAACATAAAATCAAATAATTTTTATATTATCCTCTCATTATTTCTTTCCATGCTTTTTTTAAATAAGTGAAAGGAGAGAATATATATATATATATATATATATATATATATATATATATATATATATATATATATATATATAATTTATATTTATATATATACATATATGAGATGCATTATCTATATTCTTATCAACGTGCATACATTTAAGAGCTTCCAGATATCCCCATATGTTCCATAATTTGTTAACATTATCATTTTGTATCAATGAATTAGCTCTAGTCTCCTATCGTTTCCAAAGAATGATGTGATGCCGATAAACAGAGGAAAAATCTAAATAATGGAGAGTATAGGACAACAGTTAAAATAAAGTCATTTGACCAAAAACCAACTAAAATTAAACCGAAATATCCAATGAAGGACAAATGGATTGCAGGTAAAAAGCATGTTACAAAATTTAATAATAATGTTCAACCTCCCGCTTACAAAATCACCAGACTAAACTACACTATAAAACTATGAGGCTGAAAAATTCTATTCACCTAAACCAACTAATAAGGAGATTAAGGGTTCGCCATAATGTGTTATATCGATAAACTATATTTGCAATCAGAGTGGATGTAATTCCACTCTGTTCAGCACCTGATATGTAATCCGTGACAGATTCCCAATGCATGCTCAATCTATTTCTGTTAAAAAAAAAATCATGAACAAATTATGGCGAATAAAGAACATAAAAACATCCTTCTACAAAGGACTGGCATTAAAATAAAGGATGACAGACGCTGAAAATCGTCGAATTTCATAAGACGTAGTTTAAGAAAAAATCTTCGAAACCTGAGAATGTATTCTTACCGATAAAAAGAATCCCTTTTTCCTTTGAATTAATTACTATCATCCATTATAGTATATGATATATTTTAATTTATAATGTACATCGTTCTTTAATACTTATTTTTTTTTTCTTGAAATAATACTTTTTAGCGGTCTGACGTTTTGAATCTGAGATTGTGTTAGTTTTTTTCTGTTTACCGATTGTCCAAATTACTTTCGAGGAAACCACATACAGATTACGCATTTGAATGCAATGTATATTTTAGCATTTGTGTGGCCTAAACACCTAAGAATTTTTATACTTTGTGTTATTCATTGGATATCATTATATTTAAGGATTAGTTATTTTGGAATAATACTACGGTTATCAACAGTTCGGAACTGGCCTCAATTTGCTTGGCGCATGGTTCAATAGAAAAATGTATATCGTATAGACAAGTTTTGTTTTTGCATTAGAAATAGAGTAATACAAACAGACTGATTATAAGTTTTTGGAATAACTTAGGTTGACTAAAATTATATTTCAATGATAAATGGATTGTCACTGAATGTCAAACAAAAAGAAAATAATCATAAAAATACAGATTTATTTTTCATTTAAATAAAATGCATATAATGAAAACCTCCCCTCGCTGAAAAGACGCCCGAAAATCGAAAAATTGAGAGAGAGAGAGAGAGAGAGAGAGAGAGAGAGAGAGAGAGAGAGAGAGAGAGAGAGAGAGAGAGAGAGAGATTCATGTCTTAAAAAATTGGGATTTTATCACTCCTAAACTTGAAACTAATAGGGCAAATGTCCATAAAATTAGGAAATATTTTTATTATTATGTTTTTAATTTTCCATTAATGTATTTCGGTTTCTAAATAAAAGGAATGATAAATGTTACGACATTCTGTTATCTGCTTTCGTCTTTTAACAAGAGATTATAGAAAAATAAATAAAAAAAGAAAAATATGCTAAGTTCAGATTCATTGTCATCCGTATCGTTAACTACGACTAAAGTGATAAATGTGAATGGCACTTGTTTTATTTAGATGTATATGATTTTTATATCATAATTTTAATTAGGAATCCTAACTCTGTTCTACTGTCCTTAAAATTTAAAGTATTCTAACCGAGCAATGGAACGCATGTAGGCTACATGTCTATCTCTTATGAAAGTTAAAAAAAAAAAAATACCTAAAAATTAAGATTAATTCAAAATATTGTTATGGAGAGCTGTGCTAGTCACCTCAATCGATATAAAATATTTATACTAAATACTTGGCAAAAACATGGCTGCGTATTGCCCGTCAACAACCCCTTCACAGAGAAAATAGTTTTATGAAGAGCAGTATTCACTGGAGAGTCTTTATCGAGATCGGCAAAAATTATGAATTAATCAACTTTTTCAGTTGTATAGATTGATATATACCATGCATCTTAGTAAAGGTTTAGACCCCACTCTATCTTTCTTTTATTTAAAATCTGTGAAAGATAAGAGTTTTGGGTTAACGGTGTCATTACCGCTCTTAATAAAAGAACCCCTACTCACTCCTTCATCTGCAAGATTTACGACGTGTCAAAGACTGTATCTATTTCACTTCTGACGACTTGTTTATCTTTATCTTTATATCACTTTAGCCAATTATTATGTTTTTCTTTCATCTCCATTTCTTTATGAGAAACTTGATTTCGATCAATGCACGCTCAGTATGACGTGTGGTGATGCTGGTTAAGAATATATGGATTTTTACGTTCTATAACATATTTTATCATTTAACACTAACATTTGAAAAGCACCCAAGAGACCTTGAGTAGCTATACGCACAATCCACTCTCTCAGAATACACAATAGACCAGAAAATATGTGTGATGAAAAATAACAGTTCTAAGACAGCATTAGCTGTATCCTAACAAGTCACATTAGGTATCCTTCTTCCTTGTTATATCTTTAAAATTTCTGTCTTGTACCTTCCATTGAATTGATATCAACAACTTCGAAGTCGACATCGAAAATATGAACGACGGTACGCGAAAATTATCAAAGAACAAATACAGTAGTTGGAAAACCTGTTACATTATATTCGTTTATTAGGATTTGAATACACATACAAAGGCACACACATACACACACACACACACACACACACATATATATATATATATATATATATATATATATATATATATATATATACACACACATATATATATATATATACATATATATATATATATATATATATATATATATATATATATATATATATATATATATACATATATATATATAATATATATATACATATATATATATATATATATATATATATATATATATATATATATATATATATATATTTATATATATATATATATTATAAATATATATGTGCGTGTGTGGATGTATGTTCCTAACAAATAAATAGGATATGCGGGTGTCTTTGGATACATTTTTCCATAGAAAGAAGGTGATAAAAAAAAACTGACGTTTTTCATTACCACTAATACTAATATACAAAAGTCTCTTGCTGAGCTTCTAATTCTTCCATTACTTTAATCCATTTCCTACTAAACCCTTGAATTGCTCAAAATTAAGACTTAGCTTTTATTATAATTGAAAATAAAGGAATATATTAATGGCTAATCATGAGACACATTTTGATGGTCTTCTTTTCTGTATTTCCCTCCTAACTTAAAAACATACATTTCCCTCAACCTCATTCAAGTAACTGTCCCCTTTCTACCCTATCGTAGTTATTAAACTAAGAGCGAGATCAATGAAGCGTTTATTGATTTTTTCCTGTATCGATTAGTGTGAGTACTGGTATGCGAGCACTGGGCAAGGCTGATTATAGTACTGTACCGGCGTATGGGTATTCCTTCATGTATCAAAAGTCGAAGTGCGTAATGCAAGTAACGACTGATCGGTAAATTTTCTAAAGAAAAATATTTTCTTCTCTCTTGTTCGAATTACCTCTTGCATACGTGCATCCTCATAAAAAAAAGTCTGTGGTTATATAGGCTACTTCGTTCATTTAGATAATAACGGTGAAAATATTTGAAAAAAAAAAAAAAAAAAAAACTGCCCTTTTAAATGGAGTTTCAAGTACCACTGGGTCTACTGTATATAAGAATTTACCAGAAAAGAAAAATATTTTCTTATAACTTTCAATTGAGATAATCGACCGATAGATAAATCATCCGTCTCAATCAATCACTGTGGCCGCTATTTAGTGTCTAGAATGGAAATGATCCTGGCTTTTAAATTCAACGGTTTCCCTAAGAACGAAAACAAAAACTCCGTAAAGAGGAGCTTCTCTAAAGTCAAGGTGTACATTTCCTAATAAAAAGCTGGTAATATTTTGATAAGGGAAAATATAACATCTAGGACTTACGAAGAAATCAATAAATTAGATATGAATGACAACTGGAATTTCCATAATTAATATTGATTTCATATGGAAGAATAAAATTAAGCTACCTTGTTTTCATACGAGAAAACATAAATGAAACAGCTCAGAAATAATTATATAAAAAATTAGCAATAGTAAAAGAAAAAAAAAATTACTTATTGATTTGTAACAGATCCATATTTTAGCGATTAACAAATTTGATTGAAACTGGACATCTAAAGAAAACCCTGTCACCCATTAATATATATATATATATATATATATATATATATATATATATATATATATATATATATATATATATATATATATATATATATATATATATATATATATATATATATATGTGTGTGTGTGTGTGTGTGTGTGTGTGTGTACATACATACACTGGACGCCGTAAACTGAGACCATTGAATATGCCGAAGTCCAGTAAATTAATAATACTATTACTAAATAATTAGCCATAAATTGAAAGAAATTCCAAGACTCCATGAGACGGTAAAAACGCCAAGAACTTTTAATGTTCTCTTCATCTAGATTTTCCTGCCTCCCTGTTTCAATCAAACGCTCTTCAACAAATATTTAATTCATTCTTCTTCCCTAAGCGCCGCTATTCGGGAACCATCTCTCTCTCTCTCTCTCTCTCTCTCTCTCTCTCTCTCTCTCTCTCTCTCTCTCTCTCTCTCTCTCTCTCTCTCACTCTCTCTCTCTCACCATTCATATATGTAGCTTGAAGGGTATTACTCAATGAGAAGTCAAGTCATTAGCGCTGAAACAATATAATGATGTATTCTTATGTGAATATCATTAGCGTAGTGTAGTGATAAGTGTGGTGTGCTTACTGAACAATTTCCCAATTAGACTTCCTAGATCCAACACTTCTCTCAAATCATTTCCTGCATTAAACATATCGGCGAAAATTATACGGTTAAACTCACCTGCAAGGTACAGAACATTAAATTTAGGTTAATAAAATTATATTAAAAGGGTTTTGAAGTTAATGACGTATTGCGTAGTATATAATTCCTCGCGTAGCGTCTTCATATAAAATAAATGAAAACTCAAGACAAGTATTTAAAAAAAAAATTGATTCAAACATAAAATGTTAATATTTAGGGATAAAAAGATATATAATGGTATGAGCTCATGGCTATCAATAACAATTGGGAAATCCTTAACAAGGAAATATACATATAGCCTATATGACATACGAAATAGTAACAGGGAGGTCAAAATATCAGATGGGATACTGTGAAAATATCTATTTTTTTCAGTAATTTGTCTGATTGGCTTGATATGGAAGACTAGTCACATGTACTATACTAATTATACAGGTTCATTAATAACGTATGGTCTTAGCTTCAGAGGATGCGATAATCATGTTTCCTGTAGATGATTATAAGAATCGGGGAAAAACGGAAGCAAATAGAGTATCCCAAAGAAAAATTTTAAAGGAGTTCGAACTTACCGATATATGTAGCTTATAAATTTTGTTATTATTTGTTTTATGTTATATTTTCCTTTCATATCTAAATTGGTAATAAATAATAGTTATTTTCATTCCCGCTTTAGCACACACACATAAAAGATTTAAATGAACGGCAATATTAGTAAATCATAAAAAAGAATTTATATATGAAAATGCGTTAAAACAAATGATTCTATTATCATGAATTTTTTCTTAACAAAACAAAAAAGTGACTAAAAGATCGATAATTTTTCTGAGGCTCTACATAAAAAATTTTGCGTCATATATTTTAGCTTCAGGCGGCAAATGAGTAAATTTCTGCCTCCCATAACTCAGTTACTTGAGCATTATAAGAAAATCCTTTTCCATTCTACTTATCATTTCTTTTTCAC
>NC_090725.1:139443930-139446430 GCF_036898095.1 Palaemon carinicauda
AGATACCACTCTCTCAAGAGGGATCTCGTTCTCTCCTTAAAGCAATGCGTCTTCTGTTCTCCGTCCCAGATGGTCCTTGGGAAGGGGAACTTCTTCCTGACGCGGTATTTGTCGACAGGGCCAAGTGGTCGCCCTCTGAGGCGCTCAGCTTCCTGGTAATGAGCTTCCAACCAAAGCGCCTGCAGGCGGGCGTGTGACGACTTAGAAAAACGCTGTGATTCTATAATGGCATACAGTTCACGGAAGTTCCCCACGTGGAAGGACACAAGGGCCCGGGCTCTTAAGACAGCTTCGTGTTTGTTAAGATCGTGAAGGTGCGGGTGAGCCACGGGCAGGGACCAAAGAAATCGACCAAGTCTCTCCATGTCACCGCTCTCCTCGAGTGTTTCACAAACTGCTGCTACTTGGGAAGCAGTGAAGGACAAAGTAGGGAGAGCGACTAAGGGCGTTGGGACCACAGGACCTCCAGAGCTACCTCCACTTCCCGACGATGCACTAACATTTGCTGCTAGTCCAAGTACCATGGTTCCTCTTGCATAAAGTGTTCTACACAGCACAAGGTCTCCTGTGATCAATTACACGCGCATTGACAAATACAATAACAAGAAAATGACACAAACAAGATCACAAGTCATACAGTGCGCTCAGGATCATGTTCGAGAGAAACTGCGCCAATCGTCCTTTCAGACCAGATCCAACTCAGTGATGTTGACAGCGCGAGCGCCGAGGTAGTAATGGAGACCTAAACCGTGTGTGTGAAAGATCTGTGGCGATGTTGGGCGGAGTTTATTCTCATCACAACTGTTGTTCGGCGAAACGGGTCGCTATTGGATGTGGATGTTTCCCTCTCTCCGCCTAGAATTCAGACCTAGGTATGATTGGTTCGGAGGGACGGATTTGACCAGTAGTGCACTGAAAGGGCGGAGTTGGGACTAAGGATGCTGTCGAACGTTAGAGGAAGGCGGCTCCCAAATGTCGCCACCGTTTCTTGCCCCAACTAGAAAACTGGCCACGGTCTCACTCTGGAATGCAAATAGCTGTGTATTGGGTTACAAAGTACATTGTTTTGTGGCCAATGTTTGACATTTCAGCCGACATACCTCCCCCTCTAAATGAAGTGGCCAGGCATCGGGGTTAGCCCCAAGCCCTTGGTGATAAACCTATCCCAACTGAAAAGCTTTTACTTCCCCTTACAGATCCTGTATCATCTATGGAGTGATGCCAAAGCTAACAACTTCACTTAATTATGGCGCTATCGAATTAAAGGCACAGTCTCTAAACCTCTGCCTAACAATTTAGTAGAAGTTTTTCGGCCTTACATTGGTACATTCACGTCATCATCACTTCAAAGAATTGTAATGAAGTCTCTCTCTCTCTCTCTCTCTCTCTCTCTCTCTCTCTCTCTCTCTCTCTTCGGAGGGATATGGCTGCGGCGACCTGTCTAGATCAACTTACAGTTAGGCAATAATCCATTACTATTGTAAACCCCTCTCCAGTCGAATTACAGCTGTTACGAATGGGAGACAACGGGGTTTGAGGGGGGTGGGGGAGAAGTTTATTTAGGCTTATGCTATCCTATGCTCTAATTGGGGTTTGTTCTTTGGCCTTGAATTACAGGAATTTCGTGACCGTACAGCGTGATCTGTAGATTGACAGCATTTGAATGGATTCCATCCCAGTCAGTGTATTCAAGTACTAACATATGTCACATTTCTCATTTCCTCGCTCTCTCTATTTGTAATTTTACGATAAGCATTTTAGGCATAAACACTTTCCAGATGTATACTCAAAATTGCGGAGGTGATTTACATCTACATTTGCTCGGTTGCACATTGAGAGATGAAACATATTGAATCTGTAATATCCTAAATTTCATAAAGCTTCTCTCTCTCTCTCTCTCTCTCTCTCTCTCTCTCTCTCTCTCTCTCTCTCTCTCTCTCTCTCTCTCATAGCTTACTGACAGAGATACCTTTTCACACAATGCCACATACACACACACGTTTATATATACATATGTATATATATATATATATATATATATATATATATATATATATATATATATATATATATATATATATACATAAATATATAAATATACATATGAATAGATAAATAAATAAATAAATATATATATATATATATATATATATATATATATATATATATATATATATATATATAAATATATTTATATATATATATATATATATATATATATATATATATATATATATATATATATATATATATATATATATATATATATATATATATATACGTACGTATTGCCATATAACTTACATATGTATAGATACACACACGTCATATATACAGTATATATATATATATATATATATATATATATATATATATATATATATATATATATATATATATATATATATATATATATATATATATATATATATATATATATATATATGGCATTTAAAGACTATGAGAAAGGTCTTGATTCTGTAAAAACCTCAGCAGTAAT
>NC_090725.1:139458930-139463930 GCF_036898095.1 Palaemon carinicauda
CTTTCATGTCACCCTTTTGTGAACTATTATAATTCCAACCTGTAGATATGGAGTATTCTTGCACAAATTTTGTGTAAAGTTCAGATGACTTTACTATGATAAAATATCCTCCATCAGTCATTAAACCTTCTTCTACTTTTCCTGTTTTCATACCTATTTAAAGCTTTCTTGACGTCTCCTAATGTTACTTTAGTTGCAGGCTCAGGTGTTTCATTATTTATATTGGCAAAGTTATATCTTATATCACTATTGCATAGCATTGTATAGAAATCCCCTGCAAGTCGATAATATTTCCGATTTGATATATATATATATATATATATATATATATATATATATATATATATATATATATATCTTACAAAGCTGGTCTACATGAGAGTAGAATATTTTATTCGCGTATTTTATTTGTGTACTTAAGAGATGTATAGCCAGCTCGTATGGTGAGTTCCACTAACGTAGGATCAAGTAATGAATGTAAATTACATAAGACTGTCGTCATTCCCTTAATGGTATATTTCAGTCAGTTCTGAATATGTAAATTTATGTTACTTTAAAGAATTAAATTTTCATTTTACATAGTTTTGTTACGAAGTCTTATGTAACTTGTTAAAAGGTATGTTGTATGACACACATGCTAGGGGCTGCATCATGTTTCCACATGGTTGGAAGTTCCAGGAAGGTTCTCGATTAAAAATTATTCGTTTTTTTTTAATGTTACGAGAGGAGGTGGGCGGAGTTAGTAACGTTAGTACCCCTTCCTTAAATCACTAAGTTGGCAACCATACGCTGCTAGAGCCATGCCCCCACATTACAAGGGTGATTTACTAGAAATTTCTAGAACGAATTAAGTTAATATATATGGGACCTATCAATGCATAGGATCCAACCTATCCCCCTGAAATAGCCAACGTTCGCCAGTCACTACATAACTCCTCTCAAACGTGAATAGTGTTTTTTTTTCCAACATATACTGTGCATAGTGTTGAATCAAACATTGCTGATATTATTGTGAGCCTACGTTAAAAGTGTAATGTGTTAATGTAAGTACATTTTATATTATAAATTCTTGTTACTGGCCCTGTGATATTAGGTTAAACTGTGAAGTATATTTATTTGGTCAACCATTCGGTAGCCTTGTGTGAGCTAAAGGACATAAGAGTAACAGTTAAGTATATGTAAGTGTAATTCTGTTAGTGTTATTTATTCAATGATTGTCAAAATTAAATATTTTCATAAATTAATTTCTAGTGAAGCAAGTGATTGTATAATTTTTTATAGTGTATCATTTTTATCTTAGTCTAAGGTCTAGTTCAGATTTGATATTTCAAGTGATTTATTTTGGTGTAAGTTTCGAATTGTTAATTCTTATAGAACATATTTATTTTTGTAAAGTGTGTGTTATTTTGATTATCAATATTTATCTCAGTGTTTTGCTCATATCCCCTGACCAAGAACTGAAGTAAGAGGTTGATTTAAGAATAGTCCCCGTTAAAGTAAAGTAGTTACCCAGATTTTTGTTTTGAGTGTAATGTCAAGAGAACTTTTAGAAATTCAGTCATCGTACAGCCACATAAAAGACTAATCAGCTGCATGTTTAACCGGTCCATATATTACCCTATTCGACGCAATCTTGCTAGCAGTCATGGGATTTCAGGGAAATCGAGACCCATCCATTCTTATACATCTTTTACTCTACCTAAAGTTCTAAAGGCCTATATATAACGTGACTCTACCTATATAGGCTATCTTTTTCGTGGATGGATTCTTCGTCGACTTCCAATCCTCTGTGAACAGGATAGACGGACATCTGCTTCCTTTCCTCTATCCTATTCCTCATCTTTAAGGTATTTTCTACCGCATCAATACAGCCTCGTCTGAAGCTTTTTGTATGACATCCTCTGGCTGATTCTTTAAATACAATTCCTGATGGTTGTCTTTTAGCCAACACTTTCTCCAGCCAACTTTTTTCCTTTTCATCTGAAGGCGGAGGAGGAGCAGCTGCTTTTAAGGCGAGCCTGATTTATAGAATGATATGATTTCCCTGTGCTATGAAGAAGGCACTGCGGTCCAAGAGAGGAAAAGAGTCTCCTGATTATATGCAAAGTAGCTTTGTGGAGATGCTTGTGTTATTAAATACCTCAGGGAAAATCCACTTTAAGGACTGCTTTTTTTATGTTCTGTCTTTTCTTTACTTTAAAGATTCTTATATTAGTTATTTTGCTTTCACTAACCGAGTGGTAATACATATTCATCGAAGATTATCCTTAAACTTTGAATAGATCTTAAGAAGTTACGAACAGGTGTTGGGGGTTTTATGAGGAGATTCTATATTCATAAAAGATAATTGTTCAATTAATTTTCCTTCACCAATACCACTATATTTATAGCCGCATTAAATAAGTTTTAATTTTTGAACTTTGGATCCATGACTTATTTGACAGAATATATATATTTTTCTTTATAGTCTGACATTCCGGTATCCTTTTTTTTCATTTATTTATTTATTTTTTTTTTAAGATGGTTTCAACATCGTTGATAATAGAAATAATATTAATTAAACCACTGATACTAAAACCAAGATAAATGGCATTTTCAGTAGACTATATGAAACCCTATGAAATAGAAATATCATTATCCTTATAAGAATTGGTTGAAGATGGGTAGGGAGATGAATTCTCAGTGAAATGGTATTTCGATGTTGTTTCAAATAAAACCTAAAAGTATCAAGCTATCTTCCAGAAAACTCAATTTTCTTCAATTTTTTTTAAGCATAATTAGAATAAAATCTATTTTCCCTTCATAAGAATACATCTATTTGTAACTGAATTATAGAGTGTAGAAAATCTGTGGAATATGAATGTCCCCAAATTTAGATACTGGTAAAGGAAATAAATGTAATTCCTTCATTCCTTGACTGGTATCCAAGTCGTGTTCCATTTGCAGGAACATGTTAAAACCAAACAGATAAACCTCGCCTATTGTCTGAATTTGAAACAAAGAGCTATAATACTAGGACTGGAGGGCGAAAATCAGCCTAGCTGACGCTAAAATTTAAATCTCAATCTTATAGCAGCACCGTTTCAATTTAACAGTCTTACTTGATATCTATATTCAATATGTTTATGATTGTCCTTCCATACTGAGAGTTTTAAATTTCCAGCGAACAACGGTGCAGAGAGAGAGAGAGAGAGAGAGAGAGAGAGAGAGAGAGAGAGAGAGAGAGAGAGAGAGAGAGAGAGAAACACCCATTGAAAATGAAGGATAAAACAAAAACTGTCTACTATAATATAGAACGAATAGAAAATAGGGGAAAGATCAACTGTGACCTTTGAAATTCAGTTCTCACTTCGTTGCCATATTATTAAGAAACGCATATTGAATTTTTTTTTTTAAATTCATTACTCACAAAGTCGAGAGTATGGTTATTCAACAATGATGTCTGCGTCTTAAATTATTGAACAGCTTCCCTTGGTATTGAAAGATCCTATTTTCTGTGAAAACTTTGTTTTTAGAACACACACACATACGCACAGCCGCACACAGATACATGCAGACAAAGCATGGTCAAATGCACGATGCATAAGAAAACCCATAGTGGAACTTCATAAGTCCAACCTTTTTTTAAATTGCTTTGTGTTGAACAGGTTGACGTGACTTTATATAGTTTGTATATGGATGATCTATTTTTACTTTAATGTTGATCTAAAAATATGATATATTTTTTTTCATTGATTGCTTATATATAATTTCTTAGTTATTTTCTTTCCTTACTTAGGTATTTACCTTGTTGGAGCTTTATTGCTTGAATGATTCTGGTCTTTCAACCAGGGTTATAGATTGTCTAATAATAATAATAATAATAATAATAATAATAATAATAATAATAATAATAATATGTGATTCCTTATGCATTTCTCAGAATATTCTTATGTTAATCAATATGCATTGTTTTTCATATTATAAAAAGTACGTTTATTAGATAACTTTGAAGTGTCTATGATATGAAAAATAACTAGAAAAATATAGTTTTGTGGTGAATCCCTATACTAAATGATGATTGACCTTCCATTTAGAAAAAATAACGGATTTAGAGGCCAAGGTTTCCGTTAATCATAGATCATAAGGTACAAGGAAAAATAAAACATATTTTTCTTAGGGCAACGTAAATAGTTGTTCCAGGCTAATTATTAGAAAATAAATTAAGCTCATACACGTTACTGAATCTGGATGACATCCGAAAGAAAAATGTCTTCTAAATGATTCCTTTGTCCGTTGTGAATGATATGATTTCTTTGACCTCTAATCATTACTAATGAACACTGGATTTCCCTTATGAGTTTCTCTTCTTTTTTTATTTCTTAGACTCCGACCGTAATTAAGGCTATAGCTATCCCCTCACTGACCAGTTAAAGCTCAGGGCATTCCTTTTAGCTTTTTGCATATTTCATCAACCAATGGTCATTAAATGCGTCCGTGATTGGCTATCTTTTTGCCAATCAGATACCACAATGATATGACATCATGTTGGATAACTAATGGCATATATAAAATAAGTGACGATAGAATTACGTCACGGAATCCAAGAACTTTCACATCTCTGTATACCGTAACGCAATCGTTATCAAGAAAACCTAAAGTATCGTCGGTATTTCCTCTTCATTAAAGCCATTTTTCCCGTTGATTTCAGTGACAGATGACCTTTAGAATCTGATGTAGGTGTATACAAGAGCCCCGAAGCATCGGTTCACATCTATTATTTTCTGTTTGTCTTGATTGCTTAATGGAACCTGATCGCTAAACTTTTCTTTTAAACTAAAACGCGTTTCATAATATAGCGTTGATACACCAGACTAATACCTCTTCATTTTGAACGTGAAGAAGTTGAGTATTACGATTACCTTATATTTATAATACATTGAACTACAAATGCAACAAATAAAATAACGTGAAAAACAATGGATAAAAATAGGAATTAGCTGTGGACTTCACTAAGAGAT
>NC_090725.1:139481430-139498930 GCF_036898095.1 Palaemon carinicauda
TCCACGAAGGAGGATGATCACAGACTGGGAAGTCTGATGGATCGGTTCTTTGCGTGTGAGTCACTCTCTGCAGAGACGGAAAGAGAACATGGACGTTAAGGGCCAGGTGTCCGTTGTAATGAAAGGTTCAAGCGTTGGTAATATTAGGTTTAGAACTGCAGTGCCGGGCTACTAACCGTATCCGGCCAGAGAGGCTATGATGTTTGCCATTGTTAAAAAAAAACATTGAAATATTCCTTATATCATTATTCTTTAATCTCCTTAAACTTATCTCTCGAGATGTTTCCTCAATGAAATGCTTTCATGTGATTTACTCTCCATTTCTGATTTGTTCAGTCTGGAAGCCTGATAATAGATTAAGAACAGTACAAATAACAGGATTAACGAGTGGATTACAAATTGTTACTATCAATCCAACCTTATGGTATATGCAAGTAAAACGCAACGACGGGATTTCTTTATCATGAATTTTCACTGCGTTCAGGCAAAGCTAACAGAACGCAAAGGAGCAAATGTTCAACATTCTATCCGGTTGGTCTGCAATTACACGTTTCTATCCTTTTATCAGAAGTTAAAATTTTTCTATTTTTCTTCGTCTTGCAATTAATTTCCTGAAAGCTTTGGGTCTGCACTTAACTCTGTTCCTCAAGGTCTTGTTTCCACAGAGTAAACGGAAGTAATGAAAGAACACTGTATTTTTAGTTGATACCAGGAAATCTTTGCTTCCGTTATCAAGGTCATTTCACCAATTTAGCACAAACTCACAGTTATGATATGTAATAAATATTTTGAGCATGCGAGTGAATGAATATGAAAAATGTGATAGAAATATCCCACGGGAGGTGCCTTATAAAACGACCTTCTTAAAATGATGGCATAAAAGATAAAGTCTAAGACACTGAGTCCTAAATAGCCTTTTTTTTTTCTCTCTCTCTCTAAGTGATAGCCAAATAATTCTGGAAAAAGGGACGTTTAATTTTAAATACTTCGATCTTCATCTTAGTAAATAAAAGTAAATTTAAAGTTGTTGGATATGCAGGTAAAATATTCAAGAAATGATTGAAGACTTGAACTTCAGAATCTTAGAAAGTGATGCAGCATCTAAAATGGAAAAACAGTGAAAAATCTATGATCATGTATGTTACTTTTTAACAATCAGTTTTTCTAGTAACTCAAGCAAATCAATATAAATGAATCAGAATTCCGTATAAGTTTTTGTAAAGTAAATATAAGTTCCTGAATGCCACCAGTGATATGTTAGAATCTCTCTTATTCAAATAGCTGAAGATATTTATCTCTGCTTCTTTATTTTGATAGAATTTAGCCCTCAGTATGATTGATGTTTCACGAAGGAAGACTGAAATGACTAAAAGCAAAATGTCGAACAGAGTGTGAGATTAAAACTAATGATACAAGAGTTTTGCTTCTCTCATAGTGTTTATTAAATACCATCCAGTAAAGAAAACAAGGTTAGCGGTACATACTTTGGATTTCGACTTAGCATTCATAATTGAACAGATATAGATATATTTGATAAACTGTTCTTCTTAACGATATTCCCTACGAATTTTTCTCTTTTATTTTTACGAAACAGGGATTTTAGACATTAAAGCTTCCTTCTACTGCATACTGTATTCAGCGCTTCCATTACTTGTTTTAGGCTACTTTTAACCACACCAGTTACGCAACTTGGATCACTTCAGTATTCTTCTGTTTTTTTTTTCTTTATCTATGTTCTCTGTTTTCATATTCTGTTCTTGCAAAAGAAGACTTAATCTCTCCCTCTTCCTGTAAAGAAGTTTATTCTATTTGCAGCTTACTAAGACTCAATATTCTCATTTTTTTTTTCAAGGGACTTACCTGATTACACTTTGATTTGATAGCAATATTAAGAAGATGATTGCGCCTCTTTGTATCTAACCATTAAGATTTAAGTATAATCTTTAGTAAAACTATTACCTCTGTCGAGGCTGAGTACTTCCTCAGTTTTCCCATTCCTTTTCACAGCAGGCTATAGCTAATTGAGGGTATGTAAAATGTGTTTCTTCAGCATTTACGATGAAAGTATTTTTTGTAACTACTGTCATTGCCTATCAACCTTTTATCCTTCGAAGGTGACTTCAGAATACATGAATCTCCATACTTTTAGCAAGTATTTCATTGAAGTTTTTTGTTTTGCTCTTTTACTCTTCTGCCATAATGACTAAATTCCAATAATTATGTTGACTAGATAAGTAAACTTTCAAATCAAATAGGTTTCACTATATTCCACACCAGCTGTGCCAAATCTCAAAGCTAACATCTGCGTGATAAAGGTGATATACCACTTTGCCATGGTAACAATTACGATAAACCTCATAATAAATGATAAATATGGATACAATATGGACGCTGTTTAAGAAGTACAGTCTACAAGCTAATTTTCTTATAATTCTTTATGATGGAAGTGCATGAATACGGGAGACTAATTGGTTTGCCGTGAAAGGATTATGACTAGAGTGGGGTAACACCATTACTGTTTAATGGAGTCATGGAAGAAGTCAGAGAAAGGTTTTTGTTGGTATGCATGGTGGATGGATGGAAAACGTTGATTTTGGGGGGTTATTTTGAAAGGGGGGCAGGATGATATTATTATTATCATTATTACTAGCTAAGCTACAACCCTAGCTGGGAAAGTAAGATGCTATAAGCCCAAGGGCCCCAACAGGAAAAAATAGCCCAATGAGGAAAAGAAACAAGGAAATAAATAAAGAATATGATAAGTAATGAACAATTGAAATAAAATATTTTAAAAACATTGATGACAGTAAAACAGATACTTCATATATAAACCATAAAAAGACTTATGTTAGTATGGTAAACATAAAAACATTGGCTGCAAGTTTGAACTTTTAAGTTCTACTGATTCAACTACCCGATTAGGAAGATCAATCCACAACTTGGTCACAGCTGGAATAAAACTTCAAGAACACTGTGTAGTATTGAGCCTCATGATGAAGAAGGCCTGACTATTAGAATTAACTTCATGCCTAGTATTACTAACAGGATGGAACTGTCCGGGAAGATCTGAACGTAAAGGACGGTCAGAATTATAAAAAATCTTATGCAACAGGCATAATAAACTAATTTAACGACAGTGCTAGAGATTAATATCTAGATCACGAATTAAAAATTTGATGGACGTGTCCAAAAAATTAAGATAAGAATCAGCAGCTGAAGACCAGGCAGGAGAACAATAATCGAAACAAGGTAAAATGAAAGAATTAAAACACTCCTTCAGAATAGATTGATCACTGAAAATCTTGAAAGACTTTCTCAATAAGCCAATTTATTGTACAATTGAAGAAGACACAGACCTAATGTGTTTCTCAAAAGTAAATTTGCTGTCGAGAATCACACCTAAAATTTTAAGAGTCATGCAAAGTTAAAGAAACATTTTCAATGCTGAGATCTGGATGTTGAGGAGCCACTGTCCTTGACCTATTTACAATCATACTTTGAGTTTTGTTAGGATTCAACTTTATACCCCATAATTTGCACCATACACTAATTTTAGCTAGATCTCTATTAATGGATTCTACAACTCCAGATCTACATTCAGGAGATGGAATTGATGCAAAGAGCGTAGCATCATCTGCATATACAACAAGCTTGTTTTTTAGGCCAAATCTCATGCCCTGTGTATATAGTATAAAGAGTAACGGGCCAAGAATACTACCCTGTGGAACACCAGATATCACATTCCTATACTACTCCTTATGGTGCCCATCAACAACAACTCTTTGCGATCTATTTCTTAAAAATTCGATAAGGATGCTACAAAAAATCCCACCTACTCCCAACTGTTTGGATTTGAAAGCAAGGGCCTCATGATTAACACGGCCAAAGGAAGCACTAAAATCAAGGCCTATCATAAGCACTTCCTAACCACAATCAAGGGATTTCTGTACACCATTGGGGACTGTAAGAAGGGCATCACATGCTCCAAGGCTTTCACGAAAACCAAATTACAAACTAGGGAACAGATGATTACCCTCATCAAACCTATTAAGACGTTTTGCCAAAAGGCGTTCAAAAACTTTAAATAATATGGAGGTTATGGATATTGGGCGGTAATCAGTTGGACTTGAGCTACCACAAACACATTTACATAGTGCAATTACATTACCAATACTCCAACAAGTGCTAAAAGCTCCTCCTCTTGCTATCTTGGGTAAAATAACAAATAACTTTGGAGCTAAGAAATCAGCAGTCTTTATAAAAAACAAAGGAAAATCACCATTTGGGTCTACACCTCTATGAGCATCAAGGTCCATCAAGAGAGCTTAAAATTTCACGAGATCGAAAAGCTAAACTAGTTGGTTTAGCCTCAGGAAAATAGGCATGAGGAAGTTGGAAAGTCTCATTACTCTGTCTACTGTCAAACACATCAGTCAAAAGGATTGCCTTTTCCTTTGGACAGTGAGTGACAGAGCCTTCTGGTATAAGTAAAGGAGGAACTGTTGCATCTTCACCAAAGAGTGCAGCTTCAACTGTAGCCCACCATTTATGCTCCTAGGTTGTATCAGAAAGGGTTTCTTTTATAGTTAAATTGTATTCCTTTTCAGTTGAAGCATAAGCCCTCTGAGAAAAATCTCTAAGCTGAGTATAGCTATTCCAGGTCAAATCTGATCTGTTATCCTTCCAAAGATGATAGGCCTCCTGCTTCTCCAAAGAAGCAAATCTACAATCATCATTAAACCATGTTTTGTACTTCACTCGGTACCTGAGCACACGAGAAGGGATACGGCTATCAATTATGTCGACTAGATTATTATTCAAAGGGACAACACAATCAACACTACAATACAATTATGACAAACTCAAACCTAAAATATCATGCAAAATCACATTCCAGTCTGCTTAAGATTTCATATAACTCTTACATGACTATGATACATCAGTGATAGGCAGCTCAATCTTCATAACTAATGAAATCAAGGAATGATTAGATGTCCTGACTTGAGACCCACCCTACTTGTTATAATGGCAGGAGAGTCGGTGTATACGAGGTCCAAGCAGTTACCAGACCTGTGTGTAACTTCATTTCATATTTGCTCACAGCCTTATTCAGAGGCAAAGACTAAAGCTCTTAAGCCATGGCGATCGGTAGGAGAAACAGAAATTAACCACTCCCTATGGTGAACACTGAAATCACCGACAAAAGCAAAAGAAGCCTTTCTATCTTCTTCTCGTATCTTAGCCATAATGGTAAGAAGACAATCGAGGATAGAATCATCCATGTCTGGATTCCGGTAGATCGAACACAAGTAGAAGTTCTTATGCCTGCCACAAACTTTTATTACCTGAACCTCAGGACATTCACATTCATAGCAGGACTTATGAGAAGCAGGGTATTGAGTCCAAATATATACCAACAATCCCCAGGCCCTAGGGATGGCATCGCGTTTCAACATTACTGGCTTCTTAAACTCAGATATAAGGAGCTCAGATGAGTGCCTCATACTAGAAACCAAAGTTTCTGTGCACAAAAAAATATCATACTGTTTGGACATAACTGTAAGGTCTTGATTATTTGCATGAAGACCACGAATATTGGAATACAGTACAGGGAATTCTCATAATGGGTGACGTAAGAAAAAGACTTTAAGTGTCTATGTAAACATAGTTGTGAATATATGAAAGACATGTGATGACAATTCTTCTCGAGGCAAGGTGGAGTTGTTCAGTTTTTGGTGGCAAACTTCTGCGATCGACTTATATATATATATATATATATATATATATATATATATATATATATATATATATATATATATATATATATATATATATATATATATATATATATATATATATATATATATATATATATATATATATATATATATATATATATATATATGTAATATATATATATATATATATATATATATATGTAATATATATATGGAGATGAAGAATGATAAGTCTGGTAAAAAGATTGTAAAATCGGAATTTTATGGAAGAAGAGATGAAGACGTATAAGGTTATATATAGAGAGAATGTAGAAGGTTTTGAAATCGAGGGTCCTGATCATCTCGCTAACAAAAGATTCTCTCTGCAATACAGATTTTTTTTATAGATAGGTAGAAGATTACAACACACTACGGGTAAACTCTTCATGTACTGTTGGTGTACAGACTATCAAGTGTAGTTTATTTTATTTAGCACTAAAGGTTCACGATTTAGCAGTTTAAATCTACCAACTGTCATGACTTTACTTTTCTTGAAAACTTTTAGTAATATGTTAGAAAATTACTTAAAGGATTATCGTAAGAATACTGTAACTTTTGATTTATATATGATACTGCTTGTGTAAGTTCATGTACTGTATATTCATATGGTCATTGTATTCGTTGTAAAAGTATGTTTCTTCTGAAAGATCCACATATATATAGTTTTGAGTACCGGGTGCTACAGCACATTTGTTAATGAGAAATCTTTAAAGGATGGCCCGAGAAAATTACTCACATGCACCTCAACTCACACTTCTTGGCCCCTAGCACCATATCCTGCACACCATTTCAAATAAGGGGCAAAACCAAGAGAGTGGACCCACTGTTTTGTGGGTTAGTCTCTTAATATGAAGGCGGCAGGTGGTTCCCTGAGGATAAAGCATGCACCGAGAGCAGGACATGAGACGATGGTCAGGACAGTCCTCTGCTGTTGTGCCAGACCTCCTGTTAAGTCGTCGAGGTTTTCCCTTGTCATGTGGCTGTAGGATTAGGCCTATACCCAAACTTTCATCTCCTATTGATAATTATGCTTAAAAACTTATCATCATTAATTATATAGTTCCTTTGGCAAATGGGCTTGGTGGTGGGAGCATGTCCGCATTGGGGCTGGTGGATTGAAACCTGATTTCTTCACAAATGGTGAGGCATGCTGGATTCAGTTGCTGGTTAGTGGTCAAATATTGTGGTCTGCTGTCGGTAACCCGGTACCCCCATGGTGACCTACATTTTCGGATCAAATAACTCCTTTACTATTAGAAATAAAAAAACTGAGACTAGGTCATCGTTCACTAATCATTCCTTAATACTATGATAGGATTAAAGGAAAAAGAATGATTTTTACTATTTATTATAGATATTTATAAAAATAACTTGATAAAAATACATACATTAACAAAGCGTCCTATAAAATTGTGTACTCTTGTCCTGAGTTCTTATGGTGATCTTGACAATGATGTAGGATAAAATGGGAACATCCACGTCAATTTTCAATATCTTATGCTCAAAAGCACTTAATCTGTGATGCGGGTGAAGAAAACGAAATTAATTTGGCAAAAAAAAAGCAGTACTTTAAAAATTTGCAACGTAAACCACCTACATATTAGAATATTTTATGCATTCCCCCCCCCCCCGAATAAAACAGGTAAAAATAGTGAATATGAACAATTAATAGGTGTCAAAAAGAAATTTCTTCCGAAAGGGTCCTTTGACATAGAGTATTTCCCCTATAGCTCATTTAGAAATAAGACCCTCAAATTATATAACGTGGCTACACAGCCTTGAGATAACAACATCACTGCATAGCAAAACTATTCACCTATGTTCACTGAAAATATCATTAACTTTTATAAATATCACATTGAGATATATATAAAAATGTAAAAGTGTACGATATTGAGATTTGTACATTGTTTGGTAACAGGGTACCCACTTAGTGACCGACAAAAGTTTGACAGCCTGTAATCAGGTGAATATCTGGAGCTCAGTTTGACACGTCCTACCTTGATGGATGCAGATCATTAACTGACGCCACATACCTTTAACTCTCGGGAAAAACTGAAATAATCCGCGGAATCTCAAAAAATATGGCTGTGCGTGTGCACCACGTTCCACATGGGGTCCACAAATACACATGCAGGGATATGCAACTGAGCTGCCCTTCAAGGAAGCCATGTAGCCTACCAATAAAAAGGGATGAAACTAGTAAAAGTAGCCCAAACATTACATGCACCGAACATGCCCTACCATAGTTATCCAGCCATGAACATTCAGACAGCATTTTCTTAGTGGTTTAAAAAACTTACCCTAAACTAATCATAGGAATCAGGAACATAAGGAGACTCCTAGATCAGACTACTGTTAATATTTCTATACCATATAGGAAAAATGCAATAGTTACCTATGAATGAGCTTTGTAGGTACATTATAGACATTGCTGTACTAAGTGAGACTCGTCTCTTGGATGACGACTCTATCACTGATGTGGGTGAAGAATACTCATCGTTCTAGAAAGGCTTACAAAAAGACTCTCAGTATTCATGGCATCGATTTTATTATTAAATCCAAAATACTTGGAAACCTACTTGATGGTCTCACAGGTATCAATGAAACACTTAGAACCTGGTGTATACCACAAACAAAACAATGTTTCTTAACACTCATAAGTGTTTACTCCCAAACAGTAAATGCAAATGAAATGATATCTTATACTAGGCCCTTTATAGAGTTCTACAAAACATCAACAGAACCGACAAGTTGCCTGGCTGAAACAATTTAATACTTGTGTTTGGAAAAACAAGGCTTTTAGGAAGGTGCCATAGTCCATCATGTCACAGCCAATATGATATTTTCTTCCTATGTGCTGAGAACGATATTGTCATTAAGCTCAAAAGATACAGATGCATCAAGGATCTATCTAATCACTTATACATGTTGGACTAGAGGCCTGTCCACACTATCGGGCATGCCCGGCGGGCAAATACTCATACCAGATCCTAATGGGTAGTGAGAAGAGGATTGGTGACATCAGAAGTGGGAAATACACAAGTGGGAATAGAAATTTATATTTATTTGAGCATGATATTGTGTTAATTTCATCCTTATTGACTCATTTGGGGTAAATAGAAACAAAAGCTATCCATTGTGTCACCTGGTGGGTCAAGAAGACGGGGAAAACTCGTTGGTTTGAGACTGATGTGTCACTAGGGAACTCCTAAAGTGCAGTTAGCACTTAAGTTCCGACTTCTTTTGAGCATCTGGTGGCATGATTGTTAACGACCTTGCCTTTCATTTGAAGGGGCTAGGGTTCGATCCTAGTATGAGATAGAAATTTATATCTATTTGAACAAGATACTGTGTTGATTTCATCCATATTGACTCATTAGGGGTAATTCGAAATAAAAGCTATCAATTGGGTCACCTGGTGGGTCGGGAAGTCGGGGAAATCTAGTTGGTTTGATACTGATGTCACACCAGGTAACTCCTGAAGTGCAGTTAGCACTTAGGTTCAGACTTCTTTTAAGTCTCTGGTGGCATGATTGGTGATGACCTTACCTTTCTTTTGAAGAGGCTAAGGTTCGATCCATCACGAGATAGAAATTTATTTCTATTCGAGCATAATATTGTGTTGATTTTCGTCCATATACTGTATATATTCATATATATATATATATATATATATATATATATATATATATATATATATATATATATATGTACATATATATATATATATATATATATATATATATATATATATATATATATATATATATATATATATATACATATGTGTGTCTTTGCGTGCATGCCTGTGTATGAGTAAATAGATAAAAAGATAGATATACTAGAACGGGCCCTCGGTAGAGCACATACCTTCGCCTATATCATGTTGTATATCACAAGATAGGCAATTGCATTATGCACAGATTGGCCCTAGTTTCATGCACATCAAATAAAGAAAAAAGGACTACCATATAACAAAAAGACGTTTTTGGCCATTTTGTACCCTTGATCTTGACCATTGACTCAATCACTCCAAAAATGTAATTAAATTGTCCTTAGATCATAGCTAATCCTACTGATTCGTGATCTTGATATTGATCTTGTATATCACAAGATAGACAATTGAGTTAAGCATGTTTTGGTACTAGTTTCATGCAAATAGGATAAAAATTGACCACTACAATTATATAGCAAAAAGACTGTTTTACCTTAACCTTGACCTATGACCCAATCATTCTCAAATCTCAAGATAGACAATTGAATTATGCAGATTTTGGCACTAATTTCATGCAAATTGGATTGAAATTGACCACAATATAGCAAAAAGACTTTTTGACCTTTTCATTACCTTGACCTTGACCTTTGACCCAATCACTCCCAAATCTAATCAAATTATTTTTGGATCATGGTCAATCATCCCACCAAGTTTCATGAGATTTTCCTACGATATAGCAAAATAAAATTTTTCACCTTTCTTTGATTGTTGTATATCACAAGATAGTCAATTGAATTAGGCACATTTTGGTACTAATTTCAAGCAAATTGGATAAAAACTTTCCACTATATAGCAGAAAGATATTTTTGACCTTTACCTTAACCTTTGACCCAATCACTCGCAAATCAGAAGATAGGCAATTGAATTATGCAGATTTTGGCCTTAGTTTCATGCAAATTGGATTAAGATTGACCACAATGTAGCAAAAAGATGTTTTGACCTTTTTGTTACCTTGACCTTGACTTTTTGACCCAATCACTTCCAAAAACTAATCAAATTGTTCTTGGATCATGGCCACTCATCCCACCAAATTGAGATTCAGTCGAACAGTTTTTGAGTTATGCGAATCACAATCACACCGACAAACATACAAAATACACGCCTCTCAAAACATAACCTTCGCCGCAACGAAGTTGGCGAAGGTAATAATGAGGCAAAAGAGGCTGATAATATGATATTTCAAAAACATCATCTCTCTCTCTCTCTCTCTCTCTCTCTCTCTCTCTCTCTCTCTCTCTCTCTCTCTCTCTCTCTCTCTGCTTATGGGAATGTAGCATATACAGCACAGTCTGTGTATATATTCAATGTTTAATGCTATATTGTTGGCTATCGTTTGTGTTCAGCAAAACATACCACAGAGGTGAACGAAAAGGATAGTTAAGTAAATAGCAAATAGTTACCATATACTTAACTGTCATGAAGAGAATACTTATATTTGCAGTGCATATTAGCAGTATGTGCTTGCATCATGCATTTGCAGTATACTTTTGCAGTATGCGTTGACGATATGCATTTGCAATAATTACTTGCCTTACATTTTCTGGAAAAAAGAACAATTATGTTTCCGTTAGTCCATCTACTTTACCATACACCTTTGAGCATAATATTTATGACGCTGTTTATATAAAAAAAATTGAAGAAATCATCCTTCAACTGACGCACCTCTAGCTCGAACGTAAACTCAACCTTGTTAAAAGAAATAATCCTATAGATTTTTTTTATTTTTTTTATTTTATTTTTTTTTTTTTTTTGCTACTGCCGCTAGTATTACCGCTGGCGCTCCGATAGATTCCTGTATTGAGTCTTTGGAAGCACCTAAGAATTCAGAGAATGCGTAACGTTACTCAGATAACCGGAAAATAGGATGAGAGTATTGAAGTACTCTTGTGCTCAAAAGCATTAGAGATCGAGCAAAGAGCCATTGGGTAAAAGTGGCTGTCCATAAAAGACATGTTTGTGACAACGAAAATTAAATCAAACTCTGTAGCTGTGTCGTCATGAAATTTCTGGTCTGATCCCCTATCTCCATCTCTTTCACTCTTTCCAAATACGGAAAAGAAAGTTAAAAAAGAATAATCTACATCAAAGTAAATCCGCGCGCAGGAAAAAAAAAAAAAAAACTATAAATAAAAAAGGGAAAGACGGGAAAATATTCAGCAACGAAATAGTCGACACCCAGTTCCATCATTTGTCGACTCGAAACCAGATGAAAATCTAGAGCCGGGGGCGAATTAAAACCGACCAAAGCAAAGCAAATTCTGAAATATGAGTTTATAGGAATTCTCTCTGTCGCAGATTTCTGTTGACAAGAATTGAAACAAATGACTTTTACTTCGGCTTGCAAAGGAATTATGGTTTGGTCAATTTGCAAGTAAAATGATGATACAAATGCTTTTATTCTTTTTTCATTTTACCGTTATTTTTTCTTTTCTGCTTTTGCTTATTGAATAAAAATGAGTCATATTTACTTCAGAAACTAGGTTTTTTTTTTTTTCTGAGTGGAAGCTTCATAAATTATATCCTTGATATAGATGTGTGAGACACGAAAGAAACCAAATTACCTATATTTACTTACTGCTAGTAATGTGGATTATTTCCTGCGTGCAAACTTATAATTAAACTTAAAACTAGGCATAAATAAGAAAGTTTTTAACTTCCCTATGTAAGACTGGGACTCACATAGCCTATACCTGATTTTTAAAAGCATTATCTTGATAATATTAGATATGTAAACAAACTTACAAACACCCACAAACATATATATATATATATATATATATATATATATATATATATATATATAGATATATATATATATATATATATATATATATATATATATATATATATATATATATATATATATTTGTATATATATACACATATATAAAATATACATACATATATATATATAATATATAAATATATATGTATATATATATATATATATATATATATATATAATATATAAATATATATATATATATATATATATATATATATATATATATATATATGTATATATATAAATATATATATACAGTGTATATATATATATTTATATATATATATATATATATATATATATATATATATATATATATATATATATATATATATAGTGTGTGAGTGTGTGTGTGAGTACGTGCGTAAAATCTTGATTTAATTCGCCAGAATATTCGATCCTTTCAGACCGCATGGAAAAGACCGCTAGCAACGCATCCTGAATGGCGTTATCCTATTCTAAACGAAGCCCGCGAAAAAAAAATCATCAAAAGCTAAATTCAAATCAAAAGTTCCTGTAAATCTGAATGCAAGCTGAATGCGATAGGCGCACGCTACTGCATTCAAAATCAAATTCAACGCAGAACTGTATAGAGGAAAAAATCGTGCAAGCGAGCCAGCGGTAGGTATCGAAAAATGGAGAAACGGGGAACTGGAAATGATATGAAATACGAACGGACTAACAGTAATAAAGTTGAATTACGTTTCAGCCAATAGAGGAACGGTAGGCAGAAGAAAGGTACACAATATCCCAGGGAAATTGTTTAGCATGTTACGACTGAATAAATTTGTAATGAGTGACGGCAATCAATACTTGTGCAGTAATTGGTATTCAAACTGGAAGTACTGTGTTACTTGAAAGATTCTTTCTTCTCTTGACAAGAACAAGTGCTGGGTTCCTTTGATATACGGTAAAGATATTTACGTAATAGGATCATTGAATATGCAAGAATCAAGAGCTATATAGTTTCACTCAGAACTTTTAATCCTGTATTTAGGAATGGAAAACTGCGCTGTACGTTTTTTAAAGACTGGAAGATGTTTGATAGCATGGTTGAATAAAATACTTGGTCTGGTCTGTAACTTCTCCTTAGTTTTGGAAATATCCCGATGTGTTCTGAGAAATGTGCTTTCTGGTAAGGACACTGGTGTCTTAAACTCTACAGAATCTTTTCAACTGAAGCCATTATCAGTCAATGTAGTTTCTGTACAATAACGAATTTGAAAAAAAAAAAAAAAAAAAAAACTCTTAACGTCGCTGTGTGTAACAAAAAACTAATTAAAAGGAGTTTGGAGCTCCATGTCAATGACAACGTATAGTCATCGAAGTCATAAATTTCCTGTATACGAAGATACATACATGTATATATATATATATATATATATATATATATATATATATATATATATATATATATATATATATATATATATATATATATATATATATATATATATATATATATATATATATATATATATATATATATATATATATATATATCTATATATATATATATATATATATATATATATATATATATATATATATATATATATATATATATATATATATATATATATTATATATATATTCAAGTCAACATGGTTTGTAGTAAGAGCTAATGCAATCAACATTTCATCCTTAATTACATATCCCCTATACATTTGATATGAAGCAGTGTATCATAAAAGAGAATGTTGGCTGTTACAATACTTACTCTGGAACTTTCTTAATCTATGATAAGAGCCATGAGATCCATAAGCATAATGATACATCGCATTCTCTTTTTTAATATGTTTGTTCCAATAAAAAAAAAAAAAAAAAAAAAAAAAAAAAAACTGAATAAAGGACCCAGGTTTGTATTGATAGGAAAAATACAATTTACTTTGAAAATTTGTCATATTACCGCACATTTATTATCAACGATAACACCTCGCCTTCCCTCTTTTAATATACGTGTTAGCACACATTTATTGTCAGCTCTAGTGTGTTAAAGGAAACATTTTTGGATGTTGTAGCTCTTAACGAGAACAAAATAAAAGGTTGTTAAGATTGACTCTGCTTTCCCAACCCTCAACAAAAGATTTTGCAATCCATCCCACATCATTTTTTTTTATGGGGGGGGGGGGGAGGATTTTATGTAATTTATCTTAGCTCAAAATCTTAGCAGGAATGGTTTACAATATGACCATAGACCATACGACCATATAATGAAAGATTACAGAGGTCACATGAGTGTTACAACTGAGCTAGTGTGGTCACTTACGTGTTGAGGATGGATGGTAAGGAGGGAGTGAAAAGAGCTTGGGAGGTTCCTATTATTATTATTATTATTATTATTATTATTATTATTATTATTATTATTATTACAAGGTATGCTGCAACCCTAGTTGGAAAAGCAGGATGCAATAAGACCAAGGGTTCTAACAGGAAAATATCCCAGTGAGGAAAGGAAACAAGAAAATAAATAAACTACAAGAGTAGTAAGGAATGATCAGGATTAAATATTTTGAGAACAGTAACAATTTTAAATTAGATCTTTCATATATAAACTATAAATACTTAAAAAAAAAAAAAAAAAAAACAAGAGGAAGAGAAACAAGACAGAATAGTGTGTCAGAGCATACCCTCAAGCAAGAAAACTCTAACCAAAGACAGGGGAAGACCATGGTACGGAGGCTATGAAACTACTCAAGACTAGAGAACAATGGTTTGATTTTGGAGTTTCCTTCTCCTAGAAGAACTGCTCACCACAGCTAAAGAGTCTCTTCTACTCTTACCATGAGGAAAGTAGTCACTGGACAATTTTTAGGTAATCTCAGTGTTGTCAGCGGTATGAAGGCAGAGGAGGATGTGTAAAGAATAGGCCGCAACATTAGGTGTTAAGTGTAGGCAAAGAAAAATTAGCAGTAACCAGAAACTCGCTAGCAGTAGTATCTCCACGGGTGCCTGGTGCTATGGCCAACTGGCTACCTATGAGTGTCACCTAAGGGAGGAAGATCAAGAGAGAGGCTGTGAATTAGATGGCAAAATGAAGTGAAGGATGGATAGAAGAGGTTTGGTGGAATAGGATGCCTTTGATAGAAGGCAATAGAGAGGGAGCATCAGGCAACCGACCCCTTTATGTAGGGATAACGTTGGGAAAGGAGAAAAGTTATGCAGGAAATAGGAGTAGAGTGTCTGGTTAAAAGGATGCATGATTTATAAGTTTTTGGAAGATGGAGGAGCGGCGGACTTGAAAATGTTGGATTAATGACTGGCTATAACCATACGCCTTTGAATTTGATAGGAGAGTGAGATATAAAATACTGAGAATTATTTGAAATTGTTCTTTAAACTCAGAAATAAGACACCAAGAAAAGACGAATCTTAAAATAAGAGGAAGATATCTTAAGAGACTAGTTACAATAAAAATATTACATTAATAGCCTATTTAAAATACCAACAGAATTACTTTTTTTTTTTTTTTTTAAACGTAGTTGTAGCCGAAACTTCTCCGTTTTAGAATCAGATGTACAACGATAGTTAACAAACTCCTTATGCATTGTGCCTAATAATTTTTCTAACGTAAGCTCTCGTTATATAAGCATTACTCTTATTAAGTACAATTATATTCTGATAAATTTTAGTAGGCTAATTGCGGAAGTATATTGTATGTACAGTACAATGATTGTTTTTCAGCCAGTTTCAGAAAAGAACATAAGAACATTAGAAAAATATGCTACATAAACAGAACAGAATTATCTCAAAATTATATTTTGGAATACAGTATATGTCAAATGAGCACTTTGCATTGGTGGCAGAAACATCGGCAGTGGAATTACATCCTAATTATAAAAACTCGAAGGCAGGTACTCGGAAATTAACCTTAACCCCAGAATTTGAGGTCCATAAGGGCTGTGGGTTTCAAGTTTCCGAAGTGATGCTGACACCGTACGGATCTACGTAAAAATGCTAGTAGTACACGGAACAAAATATAATGATATTCTGATTTTTTAGATCACCTTAACTATAAGTTTTCATCATCACCCCATAGCAACGTCATTGTACTGTACGTCTAGCAGAATAATATCGCAGATTGCTTGATAATAATGACCTACACAATAACACCGGATGGACATAACTTTCAGGTGCGCATAACATTTAACAATGATGGTACGGTATACAGTACTTTTGTCTCTCTAGAATTAATGCGTTATTTCCATATGCAAACACATACAGTATATATATATATATATATATATATATATATATATATATATATATATATATATATATATATATATATATATATATATATATATATATATATACGGTATCCATATGTTTGTGATAACAATGACCTGTTAACCTCATAACAACCATGATTATTCTCACGCTGATAACCAAGCTTTATCCAAGCACATGACAAATGAAAGATGCTCCTACCTTCGGTGACCGGATTCAACACTATGCACTTGGGGTTTAATCGAGGACGCAATTGCTTACTAATATATAAAGAAGAAACAAGTTTATTTTTGCTCTCGTATGTGAAAATATATTAATTTGAATTACATGTTACTTGAACTGGAACAATCGGATTTTTATCATCATATGCTAAGTGTAGTGGCGATGTAAAGGTTGCCCATGAATGGCAGAGACAAAGGACAGTGACAATGTCCTAGCTAACAGGATAATGCCCTAGAGACTGACCATATATATATATATATATATATATATATATATATATATATATATATATATATATATATATATATATATATATATATATATATATATGTGTGTGTGTGTGTGTGTGTGTGTATATATACAATATATATGATCAGCACCCAAGCTGCCTCTCCATACAAGCTAGGACCAGGGAGGACCAGAAAATGGCTAATATTAACTAAGCAGGTAGGCATGTAGGCTCCATCACACCCACATCCTTAGCTCACAAACATGGTAAGATTGCGGATACTATAAGAAACTATCGAGCTTGAGCCCTTCTCAAATCCCAATCCGGCAGATAGACAGGCAGGGACTAAACAACTAATGGAAAAACGTAAATCCAGTTTTCTTGTTATCTTGAAAACAATCTGGAGGACAGTTTGTTCGGAGAGATGCTGGCTTTGATTCAATATAAATGTAAAGTAACATGCCCAAGTACCCCCTTCT
>NC_090725.1:139508930-139531430 GCF_036898095.1 Palaemon carinicauda
ATATATATATATATATATATATATATATATATATATATATATGTGTGTGTGTGTGTGTACATAAGATAACATTAGCATCAAATACCTCTTTATATTGTATTTGCTCTTCCTTGGCGTATTTTACTAGAAGAAAATCACGAATGTTAGTGATACAATTATCATATATATATATATATATATATATATATATATATATATATATATATATATATATATATATATATATACATATATATATATATATATATATGTATATATATATATATATATATATATATATATATATATATATATATATACTCAAATACAAACAAACATCGTTAATTTGCATATGCGTATGTGCATTCTAGACCACAAATACAGTTCAGAGCGAGGTATCAAAGTCGAAGGAGAGCAGTATCGAATGACCCATTGTATTTCTTGTGGGGCTACTAAGGGTGTGCGAGACATCATGTGATACACCCACACGCGTAATTTGATGACCTACACATTACAAACCTCTCTTTCCCCTAACCCTAGTACCCCAGCCCCATGCTCCACCTTCAATACCCAACTATGCCCCTGGAGCTCATAACACTACCGATTTCCTTCCCCCATACCCCGCATCCCTGTTAATTCCCCAACCCCCAACCTCTTTGCGCTCCTTTAAAAATCCTCCCTGTTGAGCCTTGCAACCCCAGATCACGAGACATTGTCATCACTCCTAAACCCGTGGCCACCTTGAGGTCTTCATCATCATCATCATCATCATTTGGCGGGGTTAGCAAGTGGAGCAACTTATTCTTTCCGCAGGATTATGAGCGCTTTAATCTCGGCTGAGAATGATTATGATGGGGACGGGGTCAAAATAAAAATATTCCCCGTTATGGTTGGAAGCCATCCGTCATTCTTATATTCGTGGCTCTAGACTGCTTTAGCATTCTAGTCATCCTTCAGCCAAATGTATGTCATTTGTAGCCTTAATTGGGATTCTCATTCCGGTGCCATTTCACTAAACACAGCTTTGGCGTCTCTGATTTTTGGTTCCATTTATTCAGTTCTTTTGAGGGTAAGTACGTGAGCGAGGTGTCTTTCTCTCGGTCTCTCTCTCTGTCGATATTGCTCTTTCCTCGCTCTGGTTTCATGGTTTCAGACCGTTCTTATCACTTCGCCACGGTTAATATCAGACTGTCATTTGCGTGGGGGTTATAGCTATATTTCTTGGAAAGACGGAAAATATTATGGTGTTTTCCGATTTTCCAATTTCATATTAAGACACACCAGAAAAGGTTATAACCTTCTCGTAACGTCATGAAACGAGCTGCAATGTAATGAATTTGATTTGCTTGGTGTTAATTCTCTTAAAGTAAAAGCAAGAAACGCGGATTCCCATTTTCGCTTATATAATTCCCATAACCTTGCAGGCTTTGCAGTTGAAGCATGCACCTGATATATAAATTTCTTGAGTCTTGATGAATGGATTGAACTATTACCCTTCATTTTTTTTTTTTTTTTTTTTCGTAAGGTGCAGCCTATTTGATGAGAAGTTGGATATTACTACTTAAATATTCTAGGTTCAGATAGACAGCCGGTTGATCAGAGCCATTGTTACAAGTCTTAGATCACTGATGTGCAAAATCAAGAGTCTTATGAGAATTCTTGCCCTACTGAGGAATTTAGAATGTCGTCATCCACAACGATGGACTTCTATGAGTGAGAGTTAGTGAGTGATTCTATTTCTAAAATTACGGCAATTCAGATATTCGTCCAGTTGTAATAATGTTTGTATAGAAGGGTCTCACTTAGAATGCAATATTACAGTCTCACCAACAGGCAAAGATATTGGCAACCTTGATCGACAGCCAACGCAGATTGTCTCACAACACAAAACCTCATACTTTCCCACATATGTTTCTCTCGAATTTCTTTTTTTGCGGGAGAATACCTTAGCGAAAGAATATTTCCAACTATATGGCTTTTACCCTGAGTTTTCGTATCTTGTTAGAGTTCCACAAGGATTCTGTCAACTATAAAAGGAAGATTCAAGTTGCTCACAAAATCGTGTAAGATATATTACGAATTCGATAAGATAGACGGATGCTGCTTAAGAGAAGATTGCCGACACCCTGGTGAGGCGCGAGAGAAGGCGGTTACTTATAGATATTCATTTGTTTCACGCTGTGCAGGCCACGGGATGGACTCAGTGTTGCCAATACAAAAGATCGACTCGAGGGGAGACTGAAATATCTAGTTTTCAAAGCTGTATCTTTCACCTGTTTCGCTTAAAGTTGGTAGAGACATTGCCTCAAGAAGAAAAAGGGTGAAAGTCTTTGCCAGCTCATGAAATTATTTTAGAATAAGAAAATAGCTATAGACTCTATTGTATTTGATTTAAGATAATTTTTGTATATGAAATTTCCATTCCCAATCTTCCATTATATATTTATGTTTCTGATCTATCTTTTTCTTTATTACTGTTTGATTTCATAAGTCTTGAATATTAAATCGCTAACTTCCCTCCGCGTTCTTAAATGAGCGGTATTAGATTGACAGTTTATCTTGCCTACGTGTTCCCCTCCTTCCAGAGGCTATAAAGATGTCTGAACTGAATCGATGACTCGTGGGAGGAGTTTTTTCATCGCTGTTATTGGTAGCACTGGAAATTCCCTTACCTTCACCAAGAATTCCCATAAATAACAGTCCTTAAAGTTTCTTGGATGCCTTTGGCTATTGTAGCATTTGAGACCACTAGTGAAAAAACGTGCTTATATAAGCAAAAGCTAGATATACGTCTTTGATCATTTGATATCAACAGGAATAAATAAATATAATATGTCATATGAGCCTAATGGAACATTCATTCATTGCAAAATAACCCTCGAATAAAGGGAATAAATATTTGATTTATCTTATCGGGCGCTCTTAAACCTTTAAAAGAATCATACTAACCATACAAGTCGATTTTAGATTATTATTATTATTATTATTATTATTATTATTATTATTATTATTATTATTATTATTATTATCATTTTCATTATTATTATTATTTCTGGCATGATTTCTAAAGACCATAGGGTCATTTTAGGACCATCATAAGTCGAACCAAAAATATTTTCTTCTAGAAGTCTGGCAAATAGTTAAGTAAGATGAATATAAATTAGCCCTTTTACCCCCAAAAGGACGTGGGGGTAAAAGGGTTAAGTGGGCAGAGAACACATGAATTAGATAGAAAGCAGTGGGGATGAAACTAAGGCAGCTAGATACGAGTAGATGGTCTAAAGAACTTTAATTGTTGTCTAGTATGTCGCAACAGAACATGTGGTAAATTGTACTCTTTTTCGGTAATCAAGAACAGTAAATACAACTGGATTTTATTTTCTTCGAACTGACTTCGTATCATATTGAAGATCTAAGATGTATTTTAGCTAATCTATATCCATGCATGATTTGGTTCAGCAGTTGATTTCATAGACTAAAGCCTACCTGACACTTGCGCCCATTTTTGCCACGCACTGGCACGCATTGATGCGTGCCAGTGCGTGCCACTTTGTGGCACGCACTGGTGTTTTTCCCGCACTGTTCACGACCAGTTCACTCCAGTTCGCGCATCGTTCACGCGACGTTCACGCGACGTTCACGCGATGGCACGAAGTGGCACGCGTAGTTCACGAGAAGTTCACGACACGTTCACGCGAGTTCGCTCATCATTCCGCATCGTTTCCGCATCGTTCACGCCAGTTCACGAATTGGCCACTCCATATAAAAACGGGGCTTCTCCAACGCGAGGACATTCTTGGATTGGCTTCGGAAGAGACAACCATGCTTTCTGTCAGAGACACCATTGCATTGAGGAGAAGAAACGTATCTTTTTCGTTTGTATTTTTTGTTGCCCTTTACTTTTGTTTCAATAAGAAAGCATTTGATTTACATATAAATAGCAGACATAAAATATGTACAAGTATTAAGAAAGCATTTTATTTTAACATTAAAAGCAGCAAACATGAAAAGTTTTTAGGCTGTTGATTTTAAGGTAATAGAGAAAAAAGTGTGTTGAAATAAGAAATCATTTTATTTTTACATCAAAACAGCAAACAGAAAAAATTTGTTTTGCTCTTCATTTTAAGGTAATAAAGAAGAATAAGTATGTTGATGAATTAAAACATCATTTTATTTTTACATTCAAACAGCAAACTTAAAAATTTCTTGGGTTTATTTTTCAGTTAATTTTTATCTAAAACAAAAGTTTTGGGTCTTGATTGGTAATAGAGGAAAATAAGTGTGTGCATGAAATAAGACATCATTTTATTTTTACATTCAAACAGCAAATATAAACAATTATTAGGTTTATATTTTTCTTTCCTTTTCATTAATTTTTTTCGTTTCCTTTTTGTTTCTCTTCATTATAAAGTTATAGAAATAGTTTGAAATAAGACATCATTTTATCTTTACATTCAAACAGCAAATATAAAAATTTATTAAGTTTATTTTTCTTTCCTTTTCATTAATTTTTTCGTTTCCTTTTGGTTTCTCTTCATTATAAAGTTATAGAAATAGTTTGAAATAAGATATGATTTTTTTTTCACATTAAAACAGCATATATAAAAATTTATTAGGTTTATTTTTCTTTCCTTTTCATTAATTTTTTCGTTTCCTTTTTGTTTCTCTTCATTATAAAGTTATGGAAATAGTTTGAAATAAGATATAATTTTTTTTTCACATTAACACAGCAAATATAAAAATTTATTAGGTTTATTTTTCTTTCCTTTTCATTAATTTTTTCGTTTCCTTTTTGTTTCTCTTCATTATAAAGTTATAGAAATAGTTCGAAATAAGATATCATTTTTTTTTTCACATTAAAACAGCAAATATAAAAATTTATTAGGTTTATTTTTCTTTCCTTTTCATTAATTTTTTCGTTTTCTTTTTGTTTCTCTTCATTATAAAATTCACGCCACTTCCCGCATCGTTCACTCCAGTTCACGCCAGTTCCTGCACTGTTCACTCCAGTTCACTCCAGTTGGCGCATCGTTCACGACTATTTCACGGCCATTTAGTGCGTGCCAATGCGTGCCACAAACTTTAAACATTTCAAAGTTCTGGGCACGTATGGCACTCATTGGTACGCTCTGGCACGCGAGTTCCCGCACTGTTCACGACATTTTCACGGCTCGTTCACGCGAGTTCGCGCATCAATGCGTGCCAGTGCGTGCCACGAATGTGTGCAAGTGTCAGGTACCCTTAACCTAGCTTTATGCCAGTCTTGATCATTTAAAACTTGGGGTAACCCATGGTTGTAGCAAGGTGTTTAATGGGTATATGAGGCCTAGCATGCAACTCTGGACTAAGTTCACGAATTGAGATGATATTGGAGGGTTTAGAATGGCAATCTAGACTTACTCTAGCATTAGCTACTGAAAGAATACACAGACTGGTATATAAATGAAATAAGGCCATTGTAGCAACATATTAATACTTCTATTTTATTAAACTGTTGATAACACAGGATTTTTTATCTGAATATTCATAATCAGCACGTCTGAAACTGCAGACTAGGACTAAATGCAGTCAAAAATCTTTAATATGCTCCTCTTGCAAGCATCATGATTGACTGGCACTAAAATGGTTTTCGCTCTACCATAGATCTCTTCGCTCGCAAATCAGCATTATCTCATTACTCCTCTGTTGTGACAAATGGTACGTGGATGTGTTGTGAAAGCCAGCAGCGTGGGTCACTGTTAAAGTATTATGATTACTTATAATATATTCTATTATTATTTTTATAATTATATGAATCAGCTATGAGAAGGTGGCAGCCAATCTCGATATCTCTGGATGGAGCATTTTGAAGATTTTATACAGCACCCAATGGCTTCCAAAGCTGCAGCAGAATGGTCCTTGGAAGTATTTGTTTTCTATTATATGGCATCTTCATCACGATACTGTTAAATTCTTCCTTTCACTACTATTCACTTCTAAAGAACGTTTTACTGATTTATAAACACCTGTAGTTTTTGGTTATCTGCTTTATTACAATTTAACGGTATGTCCTGCATTGAAAAATAATTAACAATTTAAACATTTACAAATTAATCATGTAATTATTTTTGAAACTGAAGTAACTTGACCCCCTTTCCCATAGTAAAAGTTAATATTCAATAAGAGGTAATCCAATATTGATAGATATTTTTGATAAATGATAGAAAAACGTGTTTCTTCTTTGTGTAATTCACCGAGGCTTGTTACGGCTTCTTCAAAGCCGTTTTCATTAGTTTTTTATCCAGCTATAGGTTTATATATTTTGGTTGCAGTGAACCACTTATAAATGGAATGAGAGTAGCTTTCGCTAATCAACATACTGTAAACATACAACTCTCCTTTTAGGATCCTTCATAAAAAGAATATTCAATGAGATATCTAGTTTGGTTAACGCACATATGCGTATTAAAAAGATAATTGGCACTCTACATGTTATAGACGAGAGCATCTAAATAGATTTTCCTATCTCAATCAAAGGATTTTGTGCTACTTTCACCTGAACTTATTTCAGCACTTCATCAAAAGTATTCGAAATTCTCAAATTACTGAAATTACTGCTCAATAATTTGGGTGTTGCTGAAGGCAATACACGTCACGACTTATCTTCAATCATTTTAATTTTCCATTTTTCTCCCGTGCTCTATGAGTGACTTAAAGTTGATCTTTCCCTTTTAGTACAGATGTCTACAAATCAAGCCATTTGTTAGCTGCCAAAAATTTCACTTATGAAAAATGATTTGACATATAACACCCTTTTACTTCTAACCTCTTAAATCTAAAAAAAAAAAAAAAAAAAAAATATATTCTCGATGTTTTTATTAGTTATCACCCAAATAACCGAAGAGAAAATGCATGATTCTAGCGTAAGAAAATTATTCAGCATTGCCTGTTTTCAATCTCTCATGCTCATATCGGATATAAGACTGATTTCCAGCAAGTAAAGCCTTAGTGTAAAACATTACTAGCTCCCTTTTTAGAGCATTTTACATGGGCTTTTTTAAGAGGATACTTTTATCATCGGTAGTGGGTGTATCTATTAATTCCGGTCCACGTACATAATATTGAACAGTGCCCGGCCTGGACGACTGGTTATTCTTAATGTCCATATATTTTCTGCTATTCTCATTACATGTCCCGCCCATGTACATTTATTTTTCTTACATGTTGTTAGAATATCGTTTACTTAAGTTTGATCTCGTATCCTTGTTGCTCCTTTTCTGCATCTTAGCGTCAATCCTTTCATTAGTGTTTTCGGAGATCTTTGAGTTGTAACTAGCTCATGTTGTAATGCTTCAATAAGGCTCCATAAGTTAATGCTGGTAGAACCACTTGATTAAATACCTTTCTTTTTAGAGAAAGTGGCATTTTAACTTTTCATAATTTAATTTTGTTTACCAAAAACTTTCCAGCTTTGTTTATCCTTCTTTTAAGTTTAGTCTAATATCCTGGGGAAAAAATTACTGTCTGTCCTAAGTACGCATATATATATATATATATATATATATATATATATATATATATATATATATATATATATATATGTATGTATGTATGTATACACACACACACACACACATATATATATATATATATATATATATATATATATATATGCGATATATATATACTGAGTGAGTGAGAGAGAAAGGGAGAGTAAAATGGAGGGAAAGGTTAATAAACATACAAGTAGATAAATGTTTGCTGATGTACATATAGTGCTTGGTCAATGGAGTGACTGTTTTGAAGATTGGTTGACTATGTGAGAAAAAAGAGAAACACATCTGAGGAAGGGTTATAGTAAGGAAGGCAATGACTGTGGTATAGAGTCTTGAATACCACAGATAGGAAGATACGAGACACCACGAGTTGATGGGATTACTTATCACATACTATAGTAAACCTATGATATGTAGTTTGACTGGCAGATCAGATTTATAAGGTAACTCTGAATAAAGGAAAAGTAAAAAAAAAAAAAAAAAAGGAAAAGAAATAGTGGGTGGAATTATTTTTCTGTGTATAAAGGTAAAGAGGATAAAAGTAGCTACAAAAGGAGGAAGGTGGGGCGTCAGCACATCAGATGGATGGATGTGGTTATGAAGGAAATGGGTGAGGTGAGACTGGAGAACAAGATGTGAGGAGTAGTATCAGAGGGAGGAAGTTGACTTGAGCATCTGACCCTGCAATACGCTAGGATTGATAAAGTTGACGGAAGAATATACAGTATATACACACACACACACACACGCATATATATATATATATATATATATATATATATATATATATATATATATATACACGCACATACATAAATACATATATACACTCATTTATATATTTATATACAAACATATACTCATTTATATATATATATATATATATATATATATATATATATATATATATATATATATATATATATATATATATATATATATACATATATGTATATGTATATATATGTATATATATATATATATATATATATATATATATATATATATATATATATATATATATATATATATATATATATATATATCTATCTATATATATATATATATATATATATATATATATATATATATATAGAATTTATATAACAAAACTTGTATTGGAATCACCACAAGGGATAGGTTTAAAATATCCTAAACAAGATCTAGGAAAACTATAGGAAAACACCATAAACCTAATGAAGAAAAGACTGGAAATGACGATTACATCAAAGAGACATGAAATAGAATTTGCAGACATGTCCAAAACAATAAACAAATTAACTACAAAAGAGATTCGTCAAAACAATCAGACTAAAATTAGGGAAATACCAAAGAAAGGAAGAAGCATCAAATTGATGAAAAGAAATATTAAAAAGAGGGCGAAGACATATGTTTGCTTCAGAGAGCGAAAATGGAAATATTATCAACAAAAGAGATGGGATGATAAAAGATTGCAGAGGATTTCTATATGATGCTTTACAACAGTGATGTAAGAAATAAACTTTTCAATAGAAATAATGAAACACCTGAGCCGGTATCAAACGTAACAGTAGAAATACAAAAATGCATTAAAAGGCATTAAAAGAGGAAAAGCCGAATGAAAAGTTGGCCTAACGATTGATTTGATGATAGATGGAGGGATATCTTAGTAGTAAAACGTGCTGAACTTTACAGAAAATGTCTGCAAGAATGCTCTATATGCCTACCTGCCGCTTGGAAAAACTTTATCATTATACTAATTTATAAAAAGTCCTGAAAAAATTACCGCCCAATAAGTTTACTCTCGGTAATATATAAAGTATTTACAAAAATCATATTAAGACGAATAGAAAGATGGCTAAACTATAATCAACTAAGAGAGAAGGTAGATTTTAGAAGTTGGTATTCATCAATTGACCATATCCATGTAATCACCCAGCTAATGGAAAAATCAACATTATGACAAACCATTAAATATGGCAGCAGTAATGAAAGCCCTTCAAATACAAGGTATAGAAGAATCTTATGTTAGACCACTTGAAGATATCTATACAGGAAGTACAACAATCCTAAAACTACGTAAATATATTGAGAAAATTACAATTGAGAAAGGAGTTAGACAGGGAGACCCAATCTCTCCTAGAAGTTTTTAAGAATTAAATTGGGAAAATGTAGGAATTAACATTGATGGGGAATACATTAACAACTTAAGATTTGCAGATGACCTATATCTGTTTGGCAAGTCATGGGAGAAATTGTAAAAGATGATAGAAGAATTGAATAGAGAAAGCAGAAATGTAGGAATGATAATGTTTATGAGTAAGACTATGATGATATTCAATAACGATGTAGAGACAACATATAAGGGTTATGGACGAATCTCAAGAGATTGTTGATGAATATACGTACTTAAGAAAGACAGCAAGTGTTTCCTCAGGACATGAGATAGAAACTAAAAGAAGGAAAAGCATAGGATGGAGAGCCTTTGGCAAACAAATTGAGATTAAGAAAAGTAAAATACCATTTTTCCTAAAAACAAAATACCTAATCAGATGATACTACCAGTATTAGCTTACTCATCGGAAACTTGGAGCCTTACCAAAGCCTTAAAACATAAGCTAGCTACAACACAAATAGTTATGGAAAGAATAATGATGGGACTAACAATAAGAGACAGAAAAAGAGCAACATGGATACGAGAAGAAACTGAAGAGGATATTCTAACAACATATAAAAAAAAGAAATGAACATGGGCAAGACACATAATGAGAATGAGAGACAATATATGGACATTAAGCATATCAAAATGGGTCCCTAGAGATTGCAAATGAAGTAGGGAAGGAAGAAGAGACGATGGATTGCGAGCTAAGGCAATCTGTCGATAGTAGTGCAAAAGCTCTTAAGAATATAACATTGAGTCACAATATTACTGTTGAAAGCTGAGCTGTTTGAATTCATATTTGAGGAATCTGGGTTATCCAAATCCCAGAATCATGCATTTGATAGTTTAGATTAAATGGGTAATGCTCAAAAAAGAATTATTTAGTGACACGTTGATAATGACTTCATTCCTTATTACCAGGATTCTTAGTTTTTTTTTTTTTTTATCTATCAAAGGTCATGTTATTTATGTTACATTGAATCTTGAGGCTCTAATTTTGTCAAGATATAAGAACTACCCGCCCTACATGAAATAAAAATTAAAAGTGATCTTATATTATTTACTACAGACGCATTGTAACCACAGATGTGTATCCAGAACGGCGGCCTTTCTCCGTCTGCCTGTCTGTCTATCATCACGAAGGGGAATTTTATTAGCGCATGGTCAGACAGCCGGTGAATTAACTACCACACACTATCTCACCTTACATAAAAACCTGACAAACGGGCCTATCATATTACCACTCATCAGCTTCTTTCTTTATTGATTTTCGAGACACTCATTATCATTTCTTTTCTTAACGCTATTGTAATAGTAATGATAATAGAATTGAAATTAATGTGTTACATTCAATGCCTTATGTCGTTTAAATTGAAATGAATCAGATAGCGGTTGCGCTGTGAAGAATAAAACGTAGAGAGGGCGTCCGGCTTTATTTGTATGTGCGTTGTTTGCTATACGTGTATTACAATAGTGTTAAAATTTTGCATTATATAAAAACATTGTAAATGCCTGACAACATTCATTCCAGGGTTTTTACCGTTTCAAAAAACGAATATATTTACGAAAGGAGTGATATTACGGCCACCAACCCGTAAAAGATAATATCAAAGTATAGAAAAATTCCGGTCACCTGTATTTTACTGAAATATGGCTGAGAACAGTAGATTTTTTTACGGAGAATTCCATATCAAACTTACGGTTTTTATGTTAATAGTGAACAGCAATATTTTAGGGTTGTTTCTGGCGAGGTAGACGAATAGGGCAGGTCATGGTGATGACTACTAGTGAGGCCTCAAGGTTTAACGATATTTTCTTACATTTTTATTTCTTCTCATTTCTTAATAGGCGAGGGAGGTGTTATAGCTAACCGAATATCCCCATGCAGCCTTGTCTTCCTTGAAACAGAAAAAAGATTAAGTCTGTTTTTACATCATCTAACGAATTGCTCATTTACGACTAGTTTTTCTGTGAATGAGCTGTACAGCAATGTTAGGTTCTGTTTTATAGCATTTTTTTTTTTGGCGGCTTATTTGATGTATCTATTATTAGGATTCGCTTTTAGGGGAATACTTTTGTTTTTGGTATTATTATTATTATTATTATTATTATTATTATTATTCTTTCCACGCGTTTTTTTTTTTTTTTCGCAAGAAATCTGAAATAATTATCATAGGTAGCCTATGATAAGAATATGCTATAGACCCAGTTTAAGTGACCTTGACCTACTTTTCAAGGTCACAGGGGCTTTTAAAGGCAAAATTTGTAAAATTTGAAATTGACATTAGGCCTATAGTATAAGCTGTATGGCTAAGGGCCTTATGGACAATGATACAGAGGTAAATCCCCAGATATTGCCCTACTTTAATGCAAGTAGGTCAAGGTCAAGGTCGCTAATGGCCAAACCGGGTCAAAACAGGTTTGTTTCCGAGATCTCAAAAACCGGAAGGCTCAGAGCCCTGATCTTAGTGGCATATGATGCCTTATATATCTATCTAAGGTTAGCTTAACTTTTGTAGCGACTAATTAATTACTTTTTTTAATATATATTTTTTACTATTTTTGACATAGCAGAAATCGTGACTTTGGCAATTTCTCCATGAAATACTGGTTTTTTGGTCATAGCATGCTATAGTAAACTACCCCAAACATATGCATAAAACCTCCAAATCAAATGTCAAATTTTACCTTGACCCTCATTTTGACCTTGACCCTCATTTTCAAGGTCATATGGCTATTTCATGGAAAAAATTTGACGTGGGCTAAAAGTGATGTTTTGTTGTCAACACCCTCCCCCCCACCCCCACGTTCCATTCGCACATGCTCTTTCAGAATATGGGGTCATATTTAACCCGTGACCCTCACATCACCTTGTAAGTGCCCATTGTCTTCAAGCTCAAAGATCAATTTCTCTATACTTGTCATTTTTGCCCATGTTTTACCTGCATATACCTGCTATTATACAGATAAATTGCTTTAGAATAGTTTGTTAACATAACTAAAAATTTAGTTAAGGGGTCATTAGGCCAATAAACCTTTGCACAATATCTTTTACTGATTGACAAAAGCATTTCCACACCTATTTTGCAGGGGAATCCTCCGCCACTGGCTTTAGCCAGTTGCAGTCTAGTTTATTTTTGTTTCCTTATCATTGGTATATTAATTATTTATTTTGGTTTCCTTATCACGTACGTTAGATTTTATTTTGAATTCTACTTTACTAACTAATCAAAAGGAAGTTTATAGAATAATTACTCATTTTATATGTTTAACATGCACAAGAACACTTTCTGATCATTTCTGATCTTTGTACGTTAACCATTGAAAATATATTTTATTTTCCATTTTAATATCCCACAAATTCTCTTCTTGCCATTACAAGCTACTGATATGAAAATGTCAAAAACTTTAAAAATCAAGCTATGGTTTTAAGGCATAAAGTTGTTTTACTGATAGCCCACCGACTGATTTTTTGTCACTTTCGTTCTAAAGGTGGTTTTCCTTCGACTTGAAACGAAGGATACAACGCTTACTAAGCATGTGTAGATACTTGATGTTTTCCTGTAATCTTTTGATGCCATGTAACCCATTAAGGACATCTTCAGGTACCATGTTGTCGCAACAAGACGAGTCTTTTGTTACTGTAATTTACAATAAGGACCAATTTTATTTCAGCATATGCTATGTAGAGTACAAGGAGAGTTTTTAAATGAAGAAGATTGATTGAATAACAAAAAAAAAAAAAAAAAAAATACAATTACAATTTCCCCCAGAACACAAAGGTAACATCACATATTACGGATGCCAGAGAAGTTCAAATCAATCAATCAATCAATCAATCATCACATATTACACTTTAAAGATAAAAATGTCCCCAGTGTTTGATTGGCCTCTTCCTTTTTAAATTTGACCAAAGAGACGCACAGTATCATAATAACCTATAAAGGGTGCATTTCACATCGTTACCATGCACAAATTTTCTTATCAACTAATTTTCTGTCTCATAGTTTTCTCTTTCTTTTTGTATATATTTTCATCACAATCATTTTTGTTGAAATGGTTTGACCTCAATAATTAATAGATTCTATAAAGTCAAGTTTCTCATTATTCATGACTTTGAGTCATTCAAGACAGAGACTGAGTGTGTGACAAAAATTAATCATCGATGTATTAGCTAGATGACGCCTAAACACACAATTAGGGTTATGATTCATACCATTGATGTATGAATAAAAAATCTAGAAACTCAAAATGTAACACCTGCCTAAGCCATTCTTTATATAAAGAACATTCAAAAGATTAATTTGTAATGCACGAGGAGCAAGCAACGCACATACAACTAAAGAATACCCTCTCTACATCTTCTACACTGCAACCATCATCTGACTATACTGCACAAATGCCGTTGAATATTACACGCTAATTTTAATTCTATTATCATTACTGTTTTAATATTGTCAAATTTTATACTAATGGTGATACGTTAGTCATCCTTGCAGAATCTTTTCCAACAATCTCCAGGGCCTACATCATGTTGAGGGGAAATTCACTCCCTGCCATTAGACTCACAAGCCCTCAGCCAAACAGAACATACCGAAAAACCTACACACCGTAATACATGTCTTCACGCTCATCGACGCTTCCATGCCACTGCTTATGCCACCATATACAGTTCCATTCCTTGTCATCCATCATACTCGGAAGTCTTTCCTCCCCCAAATTAGTGGTAAAACGGATTAGATCATCATTGACCACCTAGAATATGCCATTAAATGTACACATGCAATTACCACCTCTATGTGATAATTTTGGGGCCTATGAATACCTGTGTTATCACTCAGTAAAGTTATACATCAGCATGACTCTCTAGGTTCACTCAGTAAAGTTATACATCAGCATGACTCTCTAGGGTAGGTCTCTCTCATATGCATGCCTGCTTTTGCAGGGGAGCCATGTAATGCATGTGCAGCAAGCAATGCATAAAAATGAACAAGCAGGTACTCTACTTTTCTTATATGTCGCAACTGCATTCTCATTACATGGCATAAAATAAATGAATGTAACACGCTGATTTCAACTCTATTATCATTACAATTGACAAAACCTAGTGAATATATATACAGTATATACAGTATATATATATATATATATATATATATATATATAATTGCAGTATTTTTTAGACTTTTTAATGGGGAGCCGCTCCGTCCCAGTAGAAACCGGGGAGCCACGCCGTACCAGTAGGAACGGTGGAGCCGCATTGGGCCAGCGGGAATAGGGAGCAGCATTATGCCAGCGGCAACGGGGGAGCCATGCTATGCCAGCAGGAACAGGGGAGCCCCACCGTGCTAGTGTAAACGGGGGAGCCCCAACATTCTAGCGAGAATGAGGGAGCCCTGCCATACCAGCGGGAATGGGTTAGCCCCGCCGTGTCATCAGGAGCAGGAGAGCCCAGCCATGTCATCGGGAACGGGGAAGCCTCTCCGTGTCAGCGGGAACGGGTGAGCCTGGCCGTGCCAGTGGAAACGGAGGAGATCCACCATACCAGTGGGAACGGGGGAGACCCACTGTGCCACTATGAATGCCCCCCCCCCCGTACCAGCAGGAATGGGGGAGCCCCGCCGTGCCAGCAGGAGATTGGGAGCCCCGCCGTACCAGCAGGAAAGGGGGAACCCCACCGTGAATTCGGGAGCGGTGGAGCCCCGCCCTGCTAGCGGGAATGGGGGAGTCTTGCTGTCCCAGCGGAAACGGGGGAGCCCCGCCGTGCCAGTGGGAATGGGGGAGCTGCGCCGTGCCAGTGGGAACAGGGGAGCCCCACCATCCCAGCGGGAGCGGGGGAGCCTCACAGGGCCAGCGGGAATGGGGTAGCCCCGCCTTGCTAGCAGGAACGGGGTAGCCCCACCTTGCCAGCAAGAATTGGGGAGCCCTGCTGTGCCAGCGTTAAAGGGGGAGCCCGCCATACCAGCATGGAATAGGGGAGCTCTGCCCACGCTGGTTCAGTGGCAGCGTGTGGGGGTACCCCGTTGCCGCGAGGGGAATGGGCGTCCCCCGCCAGGCCTAACGGGAGTGATAGGATGGACCACACCGGTGCAGCAGGAGGGGGAGAAACTCGCCAGTCTAGCGGGGAGCTCCGCTGAGCCAGCAATATAGAGCTCCTGTATCTAGCTTATTTTTAATTTATTAAACATAAATGCCTTTTGGAAATTTCTAACACACTCCAGAATCCAAAATAGTCTTCAAAATTCTCCCAATTCCTGGTTTGACTCCAAGTTGTCATCCATCATCAATAGGAAAGTTGCTTCCCTGTCAAAGCTCCAAATGATTCCTAGTCTCTCTGTGATGAGAAATATGGAATACTAACGGTTAGCAGATAATATTTAGGCAATGATACAATATTTCACAAGCTTTATCATGAATACTTATTTAACTTCTCTCCACAACCCCTAAAAGAGAAATGACTTCCTTAATTCCTTAGTGTCAGACTGACCGCGGCAAGGAGTAGTGAAGAGGAGACTCTTCCCCCACCCCCCACCCCCATCCTCCACCCTTCCGTGGAGAGTGTCTACTTGGTCCCACTTACGAAAAAGTAGTAATTTATTTAGATATATATATATATATATATATATATATATATATATATATATATATATATATATATATATATATATATGCATGTGTGTGAGCGTTTTGTATTTGCAGTAGATAGTTGAGACATCAAATTATAATAAAGGTTAGAAATATGGTAACTCTATCTGTAACTTTTGTATGTTTTTGCTAGCAAAGACAGCACTTTACTGTCTTGGATTTGCTAAGGTTGGAGAAATGCTCTACCCATTTCATGGTAGTAGTAAGAAGAGCAATGCCTTGTCTGTTTTGTCATGGGAACACTAGAGACATCTGACAAAAGATTTCCCTTGAGTATCTGCATTCTTTTGATTTAATCTCTACATGTGTGTATCCAATTCTTACCCAAAGGGCACAAAGTATGTTCACCTCCCAAGAAGAGCCGTCTGCAGCAGGTTGCAGGCGAGTGATATTGGTCATTTCCCTTAGGGCTAGCGAAGCCTTTTTGTCCCGCAACAGTTGTTAAGTGAGCTGAAAAGTAGGCTATACAGGTGGCTGGCAATGGGAAGTACTGCTCCACGAGGTATGTTTTGAGAGCGTCGTATGCTGTTGGGGTGCTTGCAAAGGCAATCAGAGATTTCTGAGAACGTGTCCTCAGGGATCGCCGCGAGAACATAGTCTTCTTTGGCGCTGGAGAGAGTCATGCCCTTGATGCAAAACTCAACTTTGGCACATTGGAAATATGTGAACACTTCTCCGGTGGCAAAAGTCCACAGCATGAAGGGGAAGGTGGACAGGAGCTGGTCCTACCTCCAGTGGTCACCAATGTGTGAGTGAGCCGTTAGGTTGTGAGTGAGAGGCGAGGTGAATACAATTAAATTTTGTTAAACAGACATCGATCTTACAGTAGGCTTACACAAATTGGGAAGATTAGGCAAACTGAGAAGATTAGTGATAAGATAAAAAAGCAAAATTGATACAGTGACACGTGTGGTACACAACTCTTAGAGACTTCCCAATTAACAATGACTTACTCTGTCAAGCATGCTTTTAATGTCTACAAAACATGTTTAAAGTATTGAAATGATTCATCCCTCCTTCAGAGCATATTATTATTATTATTATTATTATTATTATTATTATTAGCTAAGCTACAACCCTAGTTGGAAAAGCAGGATGCTATAAGCCCAGGGGCTCCAACAGGGAAAATAGCCCACTAAGGAACGGAAACAAGGGAAAATAAAATATTTCAAGACCAGTAACATGAAAATAAATATTTCCTATATAAACTATAAAAACTTTAACAAACCAAGAGGAAGAGAAATAATATAGAATAGTGTGCCTGAGTGTACCCTCAAGCAAGAGAATTCTAACCCAAGATAGTGGAAGACCATGGTACAGAGGTTATGGTACTACCTAAGACTTAGAAAACAATGGTTTAATTTTGGAGTGTTTCTCCTAGAAGAGCTGCTTATCATAGCTAAAGTCTCTTCTACCCTTACCAAGAGGAAAGGGACCATTGAACAATTACAGTGTAGTAGTTACCTCCTTTAGTGAATAAGAATTATTTGGTATTATCAGTATTGTCAGGTGTATGAGGACAGAGCAGAATATGTAAAGAATAGGCCAGACTATTCAGTATATGTGTAGGCAAAGGGAAAGTGAACTATAACCAGAATGAAGGATCCAATGTAGTACTGTCTGGCCAATCAAAGGACCCAATATCTCTCTAACGGTAGTATCTGAATGGGTGGCTGGTACCCAGGCCAACCTACTACTATACACAAAGCTCGGTAGAATGTACAGGTATAAAACAAAACTGGTTGCCTTAGGTGGTCAAACAGACTCTATTCTGTAAAGCTTTAATGTTTCAAATATTTTAGACACAGTTGTTATAATGGCAATAGGTCTATAGTTAGACTGGTCTTAGAGTTTCCGGAACAATAAGAATGCTCATAAGAGTAGCTGGTAAAAAGATGATTTAGAAATGCATTAAAAATACTAATGATCAAGTTAAAACGTTATCATCACCATATTTGTAAGATTAATTTGGTATAGAATCAAGACCACATGACGTGGTTTAGCCTAGAAAACAAGCTCGTTGCATATGCAGATGATGCTACTCTCCTAGCATCAATTCCATTTCCTGGGTGTAGATCTAGTATTACTGACTCTCTAAATAGAGATTTAGCTGAAGTTAGTGTATGGTGCAAATTATGGGGCATGAAGTTGAATCCTAACAAAAGTATGATTGTAAGTAGGTCGAGGACAGGGGCTCCTCAACATCCGGATCTCAGCATTGATAACAAATTCTTAACTCAGTATGAATTTTAAAATTCTAGGTGTGATTCTTGATTATAGCAAGTTTATTTTTGAGAAATGCATTAGGTCTATCTCTTCTTCAACTGCAAAAAAAAAAAGGGCTTTTTGAGAAAGTCTTTCAAAATTTTCGTTGATTAGTCTATTTTGAAGAAGTGTTTCATTCTTCCATTCTACCTTGTTTCGAATATTATTGTCCTCTCTGGTCTTCAGCTGCTGAATATCATCTTAATTTGTTTGACAGAACTTAACGGTCTATCATATTTCTTATTTCAGATCAAGATATTAATCTCTGGCCCCGTCGCTCAATTAGTTCGTAATGCTTGTTGCATAAGATTTTTCATAATTCTGACCATCCTTTGCACTCAGATCTTCCCGGACAGTACCATCCTAGTCGTAAAACTAGGTATGCAGTTAATTCTAGTAATTGTACCGTTTACATCACGTTTAATACTAAACATTGTTCTAGAATTTTTATCCCAGCTTTGATCAATTTCTGGAATGATATATTTCTATAGTTTTTATATGGAGGATCAGTTTTAACAACGTTACTGTTCTTAAAATATTCTATTTTAATTTTTCATTACTTTCCCCATAGTTTATTTCTTTCCTTACTTGACGTATCTTTTTAACATCAAAACTAACATGCAAAGGAAAGTATTTCTTTTTTTATAAGTTCAAGAATATAGGCCTCTCACAAGAAGTGTTGATGTTTCATAGCTGTAAAACATATCAGAAGATTGATGATATTATATTACAGGGAATCTAGATTTGAGGGATTTCCAATTCACTACCATCTTGTGAACTTTTATATGAAACTGTCCGTTATATAGAGTATTTTTATGGAGTTGTAAGAAAATCCCGTCTGGTTAATGTTAACTTCCATCTCACCGTATCATTTTTCTTCATATGGAGTCATTTAGAATGCCATATGAGAATATGCTGCGACTCTATTTCCAGTCTTTATATTAAGAGAAATACTTAGGACACCGAAGATTGTGATTTGCACTCGAATACGTCTTCTACCATGCTGTCCTAATACTCATACCCAATTCTAGTTAACTTGCTAGACCCGCACCAGTTCTTTGCTGATGAATTTAGAGGTAGGTCATTGTTTTCTTTTTCCTATTTTAAGCTGTAGACAGATTTTTTTTTGTGCTGATTTCTGATTACAAATAGAAAAGAGCTTTCGTAAGGATTTACCTTTCTCAAATATATTCAACAATTGTATTTTGTGCCTTCCTTTCAAAAACCACTGCAAGCTGATCACTTTACAAATCATTATGCTCATCGTTCTGCTCAAACGAAAGCAGTGTTACTATATCCAGTGTGAGAGAGATGTCATTTCATTTTAAGGGGAAGTGATATTCCTTTAGATTACATGAACTAACGTTTAAGCTTTGGATACACACACACACACACACACACACACACACATATATATATATATATATATATATATATATATATATGTGTGTGTGTGTGTATATATATATATATATATATATATATATATATATATATATATATATATATATACATATATATATATATATATATATATATATATATATATATATATATATATATATATATATACAGTATATATGTGCTGCGTGTGTTTTTGTGTCTGTTTGTGCCTGTGCGCGAGTGCAAGTTTGGATATGTGTTTACGTGGATATTAGCTAATGTTTATGCAAGAGCCATGTTTACCAAATTCTCTTCTTCTTTGTCTCTGAACTCATCACATCACTCATTTCATTTCCTCGTCTTACTCATGATAATAAGCCAAGTTGTGGTGCGTCCAATGGATATATTACCTGTCACCTGATGCAGACGATTTTTCTTGTTTCTTAAACGAGTGGTTTCAACGTCTGGATGAATAACAAGAAAAGGTGAGTCTAGTATGACACACGTTGTGAAATACTGTAGGTATACAGGAAAAACTGCTGCAACACTTGTCGTAATTACGTTATTGAAGAATTGGCATATTGTCCGAGTTTTTCATACTCATAATAATGATGGTAGTAGTAGTAACAGTAGTAGGACCAGATATAATGAATCATGGCAAACACAACAACATATATATTACACTATATGAAAAGTGGGTTTTCTCTTTCTTGCCGTTATGGTGTTCTGGTTTTGAGTTTTAAAGTTCGTACGGTGATCATATCAAATGCATTAACTTCGATATACAGCTTAGATTATAGTGCGTGCATGTGCATATATATATATATATATATATATATATATATATATATATATATATATATATTTATATATATATATATATATATATATATATATATATATATATATATATATATATATATATATATATATATATATATATATATATATATATATATATATATATATATATATATATATATATATATATATATATATATATATATATATATATATATATATATATATATATATATATATATATATATATATATATATACTGTATATTCTAGTGCATTACTTGAGAGTATTCTAATGTATATATTTCCGTGTTAGTGTCCCGGCAGTTGCAATAGCAGATGACTATAAAATTGATGGATCACTAACTTTCCTGCATATTTGTTATATTTTGTACTAGGAAAGTAGCCCAAAAAACTTTAGGACAAGAAATAGAGAATGGATGATAGGCTCAAGGATATCTATTCTTTAGTTAAAAGAAAATCTTTTAAGTATGTAACTCTTTGATTCTACTCGTTCTACAAGCCGTTTATTCACATGGGTAGTTCATTAGGTATCACGTAGAAGAGAGAGAGAGAGAGAGAGAGAGAGAGAGAGAGAGAGAGAGAGAGAGAGAGAGAGAGAGAGAGATTTTAACAAGATCAGCATAGTTGTGTAATAAAATATTCCAGTAAGACAGAAAGCTGGTATATCATCTTTACGTCAAATCTCCTGTTTTAAATGTATTCTGATCATAATTTAATTATGTTTATAAACAAACTTGATTCAATTGAATAAGTGATGTCTTATACCTGGATTGTAAAAGGAGATCCGGAAAAACTTGGTGGAACTGGGCTTAATTCATTTTGTTATTAATTTTCTTTTAATACTGGTGACGATAGTGATTTTTCCAAAGTTAGTGTGGACTAGACGACGTAATATCCGCATATATATATATATATATATATATATATATATATATATATATATATATATATGTATATATATATATATATATATATGTATATATATATATATATATATATATATATATATATATATATATATATATATAATGAGCAGGATATATAATGACAATGGCAGATAATGGATGGACAAAAAGAATAGCTAAATGGGTCCATAGAGACTGCGAACGAAGCAGGGGAAGGAAGAGAAGACGATGTATTGACAAGCTATGAAAATTTAACCATAAACAGACGGAAGTGGAAGGACATGTCTGAGGCCTGTGAATACTATTATATTTTTCAAAATAGATAAAGAAGGATATTCTATTGGGTAAGTGGGAGTGGTAGGAGCTTATTCCATCAAACTGACTTGCAGGACATTTGGAACATTTGTTAAAAAATTGTATATTATACATGACAGTCATATTAGAAAAACATTTAAACTTGTGTAATTCACGCCCAAAAATGTCAATTACCCTACAAAATTGTATGGTATTGTCTGGAATATATTCGCTGAATATCAAGCACATGGAAAGCATCAGGAAGAATTTTCTCAAACATCTACCCTAAACCTTTTACGTAGTTTTACAACAAACAAACATATAATTACAAAAAGAAAGAAAAAAAATCTGTAGGATGTAATGCAATCAGAACACATCCCCTATTGCCCTCCAAGCCCAACTTAAAGGTCTCTGCAGCGTTCCTAAAGACTCTAGCCGTATCCACTTTCTAGCCTTTTGCTTTACCTACATCGTGCTTCTTTTTTCCAATTAGAGGGGTTCACAGTACTAAGTGTTTCTTGAGGACGAGC
>NC_090725.1:139541430-139556430 GCF_036898095.1 Palaemon carinicauda
TATATACATACATATATATACACATATATATGTATATATATACATATATATAATATATATACATTATATATATATACAAATATATAAATACATATATATATATATATATATATATATATATATATATATATATATATATATATATATATATATATAAATGTGTGTAAATATATGTATGTCTATATATATATATATATATATATATATATATATATATATATATATATATATATATAAATGGTATTTGTTTACAAGACCACGTTCTCCATATACTTCTATCATATACTGCCAAAGTATGCAAAGCTATTGTTTTCCTCTATTACTATTTCTTAATTTAAAACAATTTGCCATATGGGAAACAATCTAAAATTAAGAAAAAAAATAGAATTGTAAAAAAAACTAGCTGGTTTTACACTGAACGACCTGAAACTGACATAGTCAACTTGCTAAGCTACAACCCTAGTTTGAACAGCGGTATGCTATAAGCTCAGGGGTCCCAATAGCCCAGTGAGGAAAGGAAGCAAGTAACAAAATTAAGTTCAATATTTCCTATGTAAACTATAAAACCAAAACAAAACAAGAGGAAGAGAAATAAGATAGAATAGTCTGCGCGAGTGTACCATCAAGCAAGAGAACTGTAACCCAAGACAGTGGAAGATCATGGTACAGAGGCTATGGCACTACTCAAGACTAGAAAACAATGGTTTGATTTTGGAGTGTCCTTGTTCGAGAAGAGCCGCTTACCATAGCTAAAAGTCTCTTCTGCCTTACTAATAGGAAAGTAACCACTGAACAATTACAGTGCAGTAGTTAACCCCTTGGTTGAAGACGATTTGTTTGGTAATCTCAGTGTTGTCATGTGTATAAGGACAGAGGAGAATCTGTGAAGAATAGGCCAGTCTATTCGGTGTATGTATAGGTAAAGGGAAAGGGAACCGTAACCAGAGAGAAGGATCAAATGTAGTACTGTCTGGCCAGTCAAAGGACCTTTTAACTTTCTAGCGGCTGTATCTCAACGGGTGGCTGGAGCCCTGGGCAATCTACTAATATACTGTATATTCAAAATATATACTAAATGAAAAATGAAGCACTTACTCAAAAGCGTCACTGTTTGTGAATTGTAGATTTTGTGGACACTTTTGAGTAATTATTCCATTTTTAATTTAGCATATATTTTAAATATATATCAGCTGTACGCTGGCATCACAACCTCCTGTTTGGTTGAGTATGTTGACGAGGTCAGTCCCAGGTCGTTTAGTAAGGAAACCAGGCTAGTTTTTTTTTCTTTATAATTCTATAGGTATTTTTCATAATTTCATCTTGTTTCCTATGTGGCAAATTGTTTTAAATTATGAAAAGTAATAGAGGACAACAATAGCTTTGCATAATATGGCAGTATACGGAGAGAGTGGTTTTGTAAACAAATACTATATTTATGTATATTTATTTATTTGTATATATATATATATATATATATATATATATATATATATATATATATATATATACATATATATAAATATATATATATATATATATGTATATATATATATATATATATATATATATATATATATATATATATATATATATATATATATATATATACATATACATATATATATAAATAAAATAACCCACAATGTATGAAAAATAGGAGTTTATTTAGCTTTCGAAGGGACCATCTCCCTTCCTCTTCAGAATACAAAAGGTTAAACATTTTTGAAAATGAGGTACAGAAAGGTTCGTAAGAGATAAAAAGCCCGTTACAGTCTTAGCGAATATTAACAGCATTTCACGGTGGTTTGTTTACATCTTTTAACAATTCCTTAACAACAGTTACATTGTTTTTACAATATTGTTTAAAAACTGATCCAATATAAAATTACTTTGATATATATTAAAATTATTAGAATTCTGAATTAAAACAGTTTCAATCAGTTTCCGTCTATGTGTATCAGGCATTGATATCAATTTGTCCATATTCTTAAAATCTATTGGATGATTTTCCCGTGTCATATGTTTAAAAACCGCGCTATTTTCATCACCTCTTCTAATGGAATCTCTATGTTCTCTTTTTCTTCTTTCAAAATCTACTGATTCTCCTATGTATACTTTATCACATGAACCACATGGTAGTTTATATATACATGCTTGTTTGGCAGCCTTTTCTTTCCCTGATTTTGTCAACACCTTTTTAATAGTTAAATTATTTTTATATACACCAACTACTTTACAACTTTTAAACATATGACACGGGAAAATCATCCAATAGATTTTAAGAATATGGACAAATTGATATCAATGCCTGATACACATAGACGGAAACTGATTGAAGCTGTTTTAATTCAGAATTCTAATAATCTTAATATATATCAAAGTAATTTTAAATTGGATCAGTTTTTAAACAATATTGTAAAAACAATGTAACTATTGTTAAGGAATTGTTAAAAGATGTAAACAAACCACCGTGAAATGCTGTTAATATTCGCTAAGACTGTAACGGGCTTTTTATCTCTTACGAACCTTTTTGTACCTCATTTTCAAAAATTTGTAACCATTTGTATTCTGAAGAGGAAGGGAGATGGTCCCTTCGAAAGCTAAATAAACTCCTATTTCTCATACATTGTGGGTTATTTTATTTATCATAAATACACGGAAAATTGTGTATTTTAATGTATATATATATATATATATATATATATATATATATATATATATATATATATATATATATATGTATGTGTGTGCACGCGTGCGTGTTCGTCAGAGATGATTCAGTATACTTGGGAAATTAAACAATAGTCTATTTCTTGGAAAAGAGAGATTATATTTTGCAGCGCTTATCAGTTAAAAGAATATCTTTTAATTTTTTCTAGATCTAGGAAACGAAAAAGCACCTGGAAAGGTATTTCAAGTATCCCCAACCACACATAAGAAGAAAATTATGACGGTTTTCTAGGAACACAGAAGAGAGTTGGAAAGAAAGGAAGGTAAGTAAAGCCATTGATCCCAGTTATTAAACGATCACCAATGTAAAGAAATGCAATTAGCAGATTCAAATGTCAGTTTTCCCATATGTATTTTCAGTTATTCAGGACACTTACGCTATTATCATATAATTTGTTTTTATAAGACAATGCTTGTTGTGAGCTTTTACCACCCGAAAAATCTTTAATGTACTACTTTACAAAAAAAATTGTGCTAGAAACCGAAAAGAAAATCATTGCAAAAGGTTTAGCTTTTTTCATATAGAGTATATCCATACGGGATGGCATATACAGTGCAATATTCTGGTTCTGACTAAAGAAAACAAGATATGCATAGCTTACCAAATGAAGCTCAACTATTAAATAAATGTATTGGGAACCTACTTATGAAAACAGAAGTGAATCATATGACCCAGAACAAAAAAAAAGAAAAAAAAAAATCTAACAGTAACTCGAAGAGTGAATGACATGAAATACGGACATTTTAAGTTATTTTGAAATAAAAATCAGTCCCCAGAATTTATTGAATTAAATTGTTTAAAATGATTAATCACCACCATCAGTTTTAGTGTAATTAGTAATAGCTCTATTTTATTAGTTATAGTATGAGGAGTAGTATTACATTCATTATTAACAGCAGTAGCAGCAGGTAGTGCTTCTAAAGAAACATTACTGATCACTTATTTTATTTAGCCAAGGTCATGTATGCGCAATTTCAAAAGGGCTATTGTAGAGGCCAAATCAACAATTAGTGCATGGATTAAATTTAATCATCACTGAGTCTTTCATAAAAAAAAGAGCAGCTGGAAAGGAACAAAGTCTCTAAAAGAAACGCACACACATGCACTTACACTGATGTATTTTAAGCCACGTCGGTCAAACAGTTGCAGCGACGCATTTCCAAAGACCAAGATGAGCAGACGTAGGAATGACATCTTAGTAATATAAGAGCCTTCTGGCAGCTAAAGCCTCCGGGTCATATCGCAGGAAGACCTACTAAAGGCTTCTTGAAAGCAACTCTCACCTAATACGTGCCTCGGATTGGAGGAGCAAGTGACCAATGGGCTTGGGCGATAGAATCTCATCTGCTGACGTCATCTGAGGGGAGTTCTTCATCGTTTGCCTCTCTCCTTTTACTTCTCCCCATCTGTTTTCTGCTTTTCCCTCTTAGCCTTCTCTTCCCCCACTTTCGCCTGTACTTTTGATTGATTATCGTTCATTTTTTTTTTACTAAGGGTTTAATGTATGATCATATAGTTTACGAATAGCTGTAATAACATCTTTGGGATTTATGGACAACAGGAATTATTTTTAAAATATTTCTGTGGCTCATATTTACGATGTCTTTTTTTTTTCTTCAAGTTTAAACATAAATGACGATAATCCTACCAGTATTGACTTTTACAACAGAAACTTGGAGACTTACTAAAGCCTTAGAAGACAAGCTAGTTATAACTCAAAGACCTATAGAAAAAATAATGATGGCATTAACACTAAAAACATTAAAAGAGCAACGTGGACACTAGAGCAAATTAAAGTAGAGGATATTCTAACACCATGTAAGAAAAATAAATGGACGTGGGCAGGACATCTAATGAGAATGACATATTAGAAATGAATAAAATGAATAACAGAATGGGTCCCTAGAGATTACAAACAAAGCAGGGGAAGGAAGAGAAGACGATGGATTGACGACCTAAGGAAATTTGCGGGTAAATAGTGGGATAGAAAGACAATAAACAGATGGGAGGGGAAAGTCGTTTCTGAGGCCTTTGTCCCGCCAGTGGACTAGCAACGGTTGAGGATGATGATGATTAAAATATGAATGTATATCTATCTATCTATCTATCTATCTATATATATATATATATATATATATATATATATGAATATATGTATATATATATATATATATATATATATATATATATATATATATATGAATATATGTATATATATATTTATATATATATATATATATATATATATATATATATATATATATATATATATATATATATATATATATGTATGTATATACATATATACATACATATATATATATATATATATATATATATATATATATATATATATATATATATATATATATGTATATATATCGGTTCGGAAAAGTACAGTCTACAGTTAAAAAAGTAAAAGCAAGAATTGTAAGTTCTTGATATAATTCACTCTATCCAACGAATCTCAGAGCATTACTATCCCGTAGGATATGATTGTATAAGTAGGGTTTTTGAATACCCTTTGATAACATAGCTGGCTTAATGATTATCTCCAAGATGCGGACACTATATTATGATTACGTTTAGAAAACAGGTAGAAGCCCATTGGTGCCATCTTGGGTGAATTACAGGCATTGGACATTAATTCAGAGTTACATTTTGTTATTTTGACCACCACTGCAGGTATAGTGTGGACATGGGTGCTATCCTAGCTCAACGGCACGACCTCTTGCATCCTGCTTCTTTTCTTGGCATTTCAACTTTATATTTTATTTTTCTTACCGACTCATTCTCCAATGTGATTATGGTAATTGATGTTTGGATCCATCCCAACAAATCTTCTGTGAAAGCACTTACAGTCCTAGGGCAGACCACCTTCCACACCGAAGACATGGTATTCCTGTTGTTTACTTAGATTCTTTGATTCAGTTTAGTGATGAAACTTTGTATAATCCAGGCTTACTAATCTCTTGAGGAAATTTCCCTGATTAAAACTTGTCAAAAATGTAGTTTCCACATGCATAAACTGCTGCTCAGGTGTCAACATGGACGATGGTTTTCTCATTACCAAGGTGCCGATCAAAACAGTTTGCTATGAACTTGTACCGATGCCCTCTGTTTGGTTATTTGTTGAATAGTCAAACTTATTGTATCCAAAAAGTATGAGACGACTGGAGTTCACTAGGTCGTCATCAGTTGATGTTTTTGTACTGTGCCAGGCCAACTTAATTAAATCCGTAAGGTCATTCTTTATGGTGAAATAGGAAAGGCATACCGTTTTTTTACAGGTATTTAATCTGATGGTTCTTTTGTGCCCATTTTTGAACGTCTCACGGGTCTCCCACTTTAAATAATAAACGTAAACTATTGAGATCCTGTCTATAATCACAAAAAGCTAACAATCAGTGTCCCAAAATTCTTACACACGCTGTGCCATTCACTTCAATCATCTTGAGTGTCTTGAATATTTAGGCTCTTCTTTTCTACTGATATTCGTGCAATTTATCCAACCACTTCTAGGTTTTCCTCTCCTCTTCTAATTCATCTCTGGATTATACTCTTTTCAAAGCTATCGTCCACTATTCATTCCACGTAACCAAACCATCTCATAATAACTTGAACCACCCATTTACTAACACTAACGTTTTTACCATTCCTACTTAAGATTTTTTAACTTATCAGTTCTTATGAAGTATATACAATATTTTCCATTCACATCTAGTATCAATATTCTACATTCATATAGAAGAGCTATGGGTCTTATGATAGAACATTTATGGAATTATATTGCTAACATAAAGAATAGCATTGGAGTCAGGTGAAGACAGGGTAATAAAGTCACATTTCTATAAACTGCTGGTCTTAACAGTGAATTGTGTGTTTAATAGTTAGTCATCTATAAAATTTGGAGAGGCAAATATGGCTGACCGTCTAATCCTAAAGTTTTTATTAGATTATAAAGTAAAGTACTATCCACAGTTACTCCCCTCCAACGAATGCTACTTGACGCTTCGCTGTTAAAACGAGGGATAGCAAAGTAGTTATAGGTATGATATGTTTAAGGTTATGTGCATTGTCATTTTTATATTATTGGTACGAACACATGAATTAGATACTGATGTAATGGAACGCTTTTTACTTTTTTTTTTTTTACCTTCACGGGCAAACGCTCCTTACTTTGCAATTTATAGGTAGTAGATTGGCCAGGGCACCAGCCACTCGTTGAAATACTACCGCTTGAGAGCTATGGGATCTTTTGAATCGCCAGACAATACTACATTGGATCCTTCTCTCTGGTTACTCTTTCACTTTCCCTAAAAATACTCCGAATAGTCTGGCATATTCTTTACAGATTCCCCTCTGTTCTCATACACCTGACAACACTGAGATTACTCAACAATGCCTCTTCAACAGAGGGGTTAACTACTGCACTGTATTTGTTCAGTGGCTAATATCCTCTTGGTAAGGGTAGAAGAGACTCTTTAGCTATGGTAAGCAGCTCTTCTAGGAGAAAGACACTCCAAAATCAAACCATTGTTCTCTAGTCTTGGGTAATGTCATAGCCTCTTTACCATAGTCTTCCACTGTCTTGGGTTAGAGTTCTCTTGCTTGAGGGTGCAGTCGGGCACGCTATTCTATCTAATTTCTTTTCCTCTTGTTGTGTCAAAGTTTTTATAGTATATATAGTATATATTTATTTTGATGTTGCTGTTCTTAAAACATTTTACTCTTCCTTGTTTCCTTTCCTCACTGGGCTATTTTTGTAGCATCCTGCTTTCCCAACTAGAGTTGTAGCTTAGCAAGTAATAATAATAATAATAATAATAATAATAATAATAATAATAATAATAATAATAATAATAATAATAATAATAATGATAACAAATTTTTTTACCTTCACGGGTAAACGCTCTTTACTTGACACTAAACTTTTTTTTTTACCTGCACTGGCAAACAATTACATATAATAAGATCTAACGGATCACAAATGTTGTTATTATTTTGTTTCTAAACAGAACTTGTTATCATTTATTTATATACAAACTTTCATACTACATGGTTCCTAGGTACCCTTCATTGATTTGAATATATAAGATATTTTCAATTTTAAATAAATATGCAAAATATCCCAAATTGAATACAAAGGCTATACAGGCTGGTAAGGAAGAGTACAAGTGTTTATTTGAGAGTATATTTTCAAACTAAATCTTGTTCCGTTGAAGAGTAAGAAAAGATAAAGATAGGAGTCGTCTCCACATTGATCCTCTAACAACTAGATCAAGGATGAAGCCCCATTGCTTCCATGCATCTGTAAATCAGTTAGGCATAATATATATATATATATATATATATATATATATATATATATATATATATATATGTATATATATATCTATATATATATATATATATATATATATATATATATATATATATATATATATATATATATATATATATATATATATATATATGCAGTATATGTGTGTTTGTTTATGTGTATATGTGTGTATCTGCGTAGGGGTTTTCTCTATGTACATGCCTTTGTTGGAATCTTTATAGTCTTCACATGCAAAGTAAATGCATGGGTTATTTTAGTAATTATAGAAACTTTAAAAAATCCATTGAAAGAAAAATGTAAAATATATAAAAAACGAAAACTTCTCGTATTTCTATGAATCCTACATATTTCTTTGGAATAAAATCTTTTCGTGGGAAACAAATTCTAAGAAAAGAAAATCTGAATAAATAATTAGAAACGCTCTCTCTGTCTCTCTCTCTCTGTCTCTCTGTCTCTCTCTCATATTATAGTGCCACACTTAGTGTCATAACCATGACAGCAACCACGTAGATCGAAGACCTTCTAGTATAATCCTAACCAGGTTTCTCTCGTATTAGTGACCAGTTGGGTGGTATTGGTTGCAATGGCTGAGTACAAACGTTAAGTTTCTTTGTTGTAGCGTTCCTCACATATCTGCATCCAGACTCCGACTACTTTTGGGGTTTCCACCTTACAGTCGGAAGGAGAAGAATTATGATTTAAACCTCTCGAAGGGGTTTGCACGATGTTGTTTGTCTTTGATGTACTTCACAGGACTGGAAATAGCAATGTTTGTTCCCTGCTGCATTTATGGTAAATGTAAGAATATATTAACGTTCAGTACATTGTGTCTGGTGTAAGGGATTAAAGATGATGCAGGAGTACAAACACGTTGACATTTATTGCTAGAAATCTATTTTCTCTCCTGTTTTTAATAGTTGAGATCCTATGAATAAGTGTGTCCATATCTGATGCACGAAGGTTAATGAAATTCGTCAGGTATGTGCAGGAGGTGCAGTTTATACGAGAAACCAACAAGGCGTCAAGTAATTGGGCAATATCTGTAATGTTCTTAGTCTTTTTTTTTCAGTTCCAGCCGCTCTTTTTTATTTTTCATTTTCATTTTCCTGTTTCGCAGTAGTTTCTCTATTTCCTTTTCATTTTAGTTTTAAGGTTTTTCTCTTTCTTTGGAAGTAAATAAAGTCTTTCTTGAATATGCTTTTATCTTTTCGGGAAAGAGTGTAGTTTCCTTATATATATATATATATATATACATATATATAAATATATATATATATATATATATATATATAATATATATATATATATATATATATGCTGTACACAGGTGTATGTTACACAATCATTCATCGTCACAATATTTTTAATCTCTTTCTCGCAGACGTTTATGTAACCTCTCTCTCTCTCTCTCTCTCTCTCTCTCTCTCTCATTCTTTGTGAGTAATCTATCACCACTGAATACAATCCCAGTCCATCTCCAATCCCTCCAACTACATTCCCAAACACCACCAATTCGTCCTGCCTTGGACGATCCCTCAGTGCCATGATAACCGATGTCTCTTCTCTACCATTCACGAATTGTCAACGCATTCCTTTCATTTGGTGATAAATATTTGGCATAGCACTTTTGTGAATATTGAAATATTGGTCGTGATTTGCTAGCGTTGCGCAACAATAATAACCACTCTGCTCGCAGTTCTGGTAAAAGTTATAAAAAAATGGATGTGTGAGCAAAATATTTGTTTATTACTGTTAGTGTTTTTCTTCCTCTTGTTCCATGAGGTAGTTTCACTCTCTAACCTTTCCAAATTAAGCTTAGAGGTTTGCTTTTGTGTATTTTGTAAGCCTTTCTCAAAACTCGGTCAAATAAGTTTTGAAATATGAAGACCGTTAACTTAACAGTATCATAAATGACATATAAAAAATTCACGAAGGTGTGAAGATACTGTAAATGCTCTGGCTACCGATGAAATATCCTCGATCATAATAGAAAAGTAAAGTTTTGAATTCAGTACACACACACATACACACACAGACACACACACACACACACACACACATATATATATATATATATATATATGTATATGTATATATATGTGTATGTGTTTGTATGTGAATAAATAAGTACCAGTAAACAAGGCATTGTTCCTTAAGAATGATTGGAACCAGGGGTTGGATGTAGTAGCAGTACGACCTTGACCATGTTGCCCCAGGAAGTGTCAAACCCCTAGTATTAGTATTGGGCAGGAATAATAAGAGGTACGGAGAGAAGGTAAGTTTAGTGGAGAGGAAATTTGAGAAGTTTGGAGATCGGTAGTGTTCTTGGCACATTACATTTCATACTAATTATACACGACATGTGGTTTGGCCTAGAAAACAAGCTTGTTGCATATGCAGATGATGCTACTCTCTTTGCATCAATTCCATATCCTGAATATAGATCTGAGGTTCCTGATTACCTTAACAGAGATCTAGCTAAAATTAGAGCATGGTGCAAATTGTGACGTATGAAGTTGAATCCTATGCAGCTCTTCTAGGAGGTCACCCTAAAATCAAACCATTGTTCTCTAGTCTTAGGTAGTGCCATAGCCTCTGTACTATATTTTTCCACGGTCTAAGGGTAGTGGTAGGGATAGAGTTTTCTTGCTTGAGGGTACACTCGGGCACAGTATTTTGTCTTATATCTCTTCCTCTTGTTTTATTACTAAGAACAGAATATCAGTTTCATACCCTTCCTTCTGAATTCTCTCCACAATGCCTGCCTATTGATGCTGTCACATATTTCTTATAGGTTCATTCATGTCACTTATAGTCGCTTTTATCATTTATTTAAAACTTCTCATATCATGATTTCATACAAGGATATGATCCTAGACCCACCTTTTTATCTAAACCAGTATTTTCTTCCCATATTAGTCACTCAATCAACTATCATACTTCTTCAACAGAAATCCTACCCAGCACTTTCCCAAGAATACTAAGCAACTTTTAACAGCAATAATTCATAGACATATACACGAAAATGTATAACATATATATACAGTATATATATATATATATATATATATATTATATTCTTACGAAGCTAGTCTAGTGTAGAGTAAATAGGTTATTCAGGTATTTCATTCATTGTTTTCATATGTGAATTGAAAAGCTGAATAGACAGCTCTTAAGATGAGTTCCTCTCATGTAGATATATATTTCGTATGTAAGTTACGTAAAACTTGTGTCGTTAATTTCATTGTATTTTTCATTCAAGTTATTATATGTAAATTTACGTTATTTTAAAGAATGAATTTTTTATTTCACACATTTTGTTACAAACTCTTGCGTAAGCTGTTTAAGAGTGTCATATGATCCATACGAGATGTGAACAAGGGCTTATGTGTATCTTTCTTACAGTTTTATGAGGTATTGCGTCATGTTTTGAGAAAATACGCAATTCTTATATTTGCCACGTGTTTTGGAAGGCTCTTGAAAACCCAAGGGTTAGTTTTTCTTTTTTCTTTTATTTCTGTGGACAAAGGTGGGCGGACCTACCTGAGAGAGAGTCATCACGCTGTTGCGTCGGTAAGCGTTTGAGAGAGTAATCATTGTCAACCTTACACCCTTAGGCCAACCCCCAAGCTTCCAGATCTCAGACCAAAAATACTCTGGAAGTAGCTAATTCATCTATAAGCTTGCCCAGGGATGCATGGGGCAGAAGAGAAACTGTCGTTCTGTGAAGAAGCCAATAGTACACCCTTTCTCTCTCCAAGTGTGTGTCTACTCCAAAGTGATTTCGTGCCCAGCGTATATCGTGTAAAAATTGCCAGAAATTTTAAATCAATGATGTGGTGAGTATTAGTATTGTGTAATGTTTGTAACTGGCCCTGTGCAAGTGTAATTATTTCTTTTGTCTTACTCTAAGGTTTATTCAGATTTAATATTTCAAGTCAAGGGATTACAAAATTTTCAGAGAGTAACATTTTTGTCTTAATCTAAGTTTTGTTCAGACTTAATATTTCAAATGATTTATTTATTCATTTTTTCTAATTTATATAGAATATATCTATTTTTGTAAAGATTGTATTATTTTAATCTTGTTAATGAATCGAGGTAAGAGGTGGTTTGGAATAATTCTTGGTAATAATTACCCAGTTCTGCTTTGGGTGTACTTAAGATAGCTTTGGATATTCAGTGTTCTTATATATTGCTGTCTGGGAGTAATATAATCGTCTCAGAGCTCGGGTATTAATATTTTTAAGTACAACAGATTTAATATAAAAACAAACAGGTGAGTTTGGAACTCGAGAGGTTGTATAGCTTGCCAGCCGAAATATATATATTATATTTTTGTTCCCAGACCACGGGATCATTGTATAATATATATATATATATATATATGCAAATATATATATATATATATATATATGCATATATATATATATATATATGTGTGTGTGTGTGTGTGTGTGTCTGTGTGTGTGCTTGTGTATGTGTTTATGTGTATATCAGTAAGTGTATTGTGTATTATATATGTCTGTGCATGTGTTCGTACAAATTTCTCTCATTCAGCAATATTTGCAACACATGCCCCAAATGACACTAATTGTGATAAATGAGTGTTGGGTGCTGAGAGAACTTTGCACTTACCATGTAAGAAAGTGCACTTGAGCTCCTACCAGCATGAAAATGACATAGCAATGCAACCGAGATAAAATCGTGTCAATGCGGTCGATTCCAGAGGAAAATGGAGACTAGTATGAATACGGCATTAGATACGGGATGAGTAATCATTAACAATACCTACGGACAGCTAGGTAATAGGGGACCCTGCCCGTCCCTCCGAAACAATGGGCGAATAATGAGGGATTGGGTTGGGGACTTGGGATGCTTTGGGCATTTGTGATGTAGGGGATAGGAGGTGGAGGTATATTTGTACTCTCAGCCTTTCTTCTCCTCCTTTTCTTGTTGCTATTCCTTTTCTCTTCTTTTTCCTTTAGACAAAGTATGAGGATGGGGATGTTGGAATATTAGGCCAATTGGAATATGATAGCTCATAATCACCTTCAGTTTCTTAATTATTATTCCATCTGTCTCTTTCTTACCTTAGGATGAATTTACACCTGTACTCGTGGTGGGGGGTCCTACTTCATTAGCTAACGAATGTATTTCACTTTTGAAGTGTGAAAAAAAGGAATGAAAAGTTGTTTATTCGGTGATGAATAGATAAATTAATCCTTACTGTCAGCGCATACAAAACAAATACGATCATAGACATACAAACGAATATATATATATATATATATACATATATATATATATATATATATACACAATGATCATCATTATCATCATCTCCTCCCAGTACTATTGCGAAAATGGTTAGATTTCGCCAGTCGTCTCTATCTTGAGCATTTAATTCAATCCTTCTCCTTTCATCATCTCCCACTTCACGCTTCGTAGTTCTCAGCCATGTAGGCCTGTGTCTTCCAACTCTTCTAGTGTCTTGTGGAGCCCAGTTAAACTAATCTCTCTTGGGGAGTGTGTAGAGAATGCCCAAACCATCTCCATTTACCCCTCGCCATAATCTCATCCACAAATAGCACTCGAATAATCTCTCTCTCCTATATATATATATATATATATATGTATATATATAAATATATATATATATATATATATATACATATATATATATATATATATATATGTATATATATATATATATATATATTATTATTATTTTTATTATTATTATCATTATTATTATTACTATACAAGCTACAACCCTAGTTGGAAAAGCAAGATGCTATAAGCCCAAAGGGCTCCAATAGGGGAAAATAGTATATATATATATATATATATACTGTATATGTATATATAATTATATATACAGTATATAAATATATATGTATATATATATATATATATATATACATATATGTATGTATGAATATATGGAAATATATACATGTATGTATATATATATATATATATATATACTGTACATATATATGTATATAGCGTATGTGGGTGCATGTGTGTACAGTATGTGTTTAGCGCACTTACAATAATGATTCTTTTATCTAATTATCCCCGAATAAAGAATTTTAGTTTCTTTTTTACACTTTTCAAAAGCGAAGTATATGTATCCATTTTATAACTATTTCAGGTTTGTGCGCGCATGTATGGTATATTTGCAGATTTGTGTGAGTTTAATGTATTTACAATAAACATGGGATGATCTGTCATTTCACAATAAATATATTACTCCTGGCGGGATTTGGTATCAAACGATTGAACCATTCATGTTTCTCAGCGAGCCTTTTGAGGTGAAGTTGCCATCCAGACGCCCTTTTGCAGTCGGGTATTAGCTATACTGCAGTCCTGCATCGGTCCGTGTCCTTAAAATCCTCTCCCGAGTACTGAACCGGGTATCCTAACTTCCATCGTCTTATCCGTAGTTTACAAAAGTCGTATTGTTTGATTTCAGTGGATTCTATAAGATCTGAGTATGTGTCCTGCTCCATCACAGGCATGAATCATTACAATTATTGAACTACTGGATACCTATTTACTTCTCAGACTAATTGAAGCACAGTACGTTTTGATTGAACTTACCCGTAACCATCACCCTTACCTGGATGCAAAATCAGGCCTAAAAAATGGCGAACATATTACCGGTCTAGTAATATATAATTGAAACCGATATAAAGATAAAGGCCATCAAGTGAGTAATAAACTAATGATTTGCATACATAAAACGGAAGAACAAATGGTTATTACTCCATTCTTTTATTTTCAAGTTATGCGGGAAATGCGCCATGTATATGAGAATTGAGAGGGAAAGGAACGCCGAAAATAACAAAATGAAAGAAGATACTAAGGAAAATTAATAATAAAAAGAAAATTTCTAATGCAACATAAACACAGAATA
>NC_090725.1:139558930-139563930 GCF_036898095.1 Palaemon carinicauda
CACATAAATTGTATATAAAGCCTAGCTTTATAAATAATATGAACTTGGACTAAATATGCGTAGTATGAGTTCAATAGGATTGCCTTACATCATGACAAATGACACGACAAGTAACATTATAGATCTAACGTTATGTGAAAGGAACATTTACTTAACATTTAAGGATTAAGGATAGTTCTTTTGCAAATATATTTCAACGGAGGACCTTTGAGAGAGGAAATGTGAAACATCAGAAATTTACTGCTAAAATAATGTAGTTTATTGAAAGGTCAGTATTTCCAAGTAAAGCAAGCTCCAAGAGTTAATACCTTATTTCTTTGATCCTGGCTTGTTTTTTCATTACATTGCCCAAAGAATTTTTCTGTAAAGGAAAGGCGTTGTGTTATAGAAGGCTGAATGGATGATTGACTTCAAAAGCTTATGAATACAACAGGCACAACATCTGTATAACACTTCATTTGGTTTTGTTGTTTTTGGAAATGATATCAGGTGATTTTTTTTTCAGGTACTACACAACGATTCTGTTATGTATAACCAAACATACGGACAAAAATAAGTAAAATAAAAATGATTATTGACTATCTTTCATAGCGGTAACATTCTTCGAAGCATTCATACGGAACTTTTCAAGCAAATCACCCTCTAAGTAAATTAAAGATATCGAACGAATGAGGAGAGAGAATGCCATTCTATCCTTGATATTTTTTCCAGGCCTTATGAAAAGAAAATATGTAACCTTAGAAATACCATAAAAACAACTAAAGCTAATTACAAAGTTTCAGTTTCGTGTTGAATTTATTTTTCAAAGGTAAAGTTACGAAGAGAGATATATGAAAGTTTAAATCAGTATAAAACAAATGATCATGACCCTTTCTTTACCATTCAAGTATCCAATAAGTTTTGCATTCCTTAAATTGCCGAGGAACATCTACCACTTTCGGCACGTCGAATAGTTTTGTCTCTCGTTCTCAAATTAAAGTTTGATCGTTGCAAGGTCCATGTTGTAAAATTTTGCAGTTTACGTTCTATGAATAATCCCACTTTAGTGCAACGCAGCACAGCCTGCACTGTTAAAAAATATTCATATATAAACCTTTCCTCCAAAATCAACACTCGAAGATGATCGAGCTTGATGTAGGTGCTTAACCCGCTTCGATCTTTTTCCTTAATAGGAAATACATCGTCTCGCGTCATCGCCACGACAAAGTCACCTTCAAGTTGAAGAGTATTTATATCACTCGCATCTTTGGTTCTTAGATTAAAAGGTCTTCCAGATTTGTCATTGTAATGTTGTTGAAATATAACCATACTAGGGAAATATGCGGATACAATAAAGCAAGAAAATTATTTTTACAGATTTTGTACACTAAGTGTAGATTTAAAAACAGATACTTCATGCGAATAAGTTCAGTGAAGAAATAATGTTTTGTTCGAATAAGTGAAAGCAGAAAAACACTGTACAAACAAGTAAATATTAAACAAATATTTTGAAAAAATAACTGGAGACAGGAAAATGAATACTTTGAATAAGTAATTGAAGACAGAAAAACTAATATCTCATCCATATTAGTAAAGTCAGAAAGTAAATACTTTGTAGATATGATTAAAGAGAAAACATATTTTAGAGATTTAGATAATGTTAGAAAACAAATAACTTAGATAAGTCAAGATGAAGATATAAAGTATTGATAAAAAATAGCGAAAACCGAGAAACAAATAACCTATTACTAAAGATAATAAACAAATATTTTAGCAGTAGTAAGATAAGCACCCAGACCTGTGGAAAAGGTAGAGATACAAAAAAAAAAAAAAAAAAGATATGGAGATAGAACATGATATTGGAGAAAGGTCATAAAAGACTATAAATACAGACAGATGAACAGATCTTAGGTTTCATAGAAAAAAAAAACACTAAACTACATGAGGATCAGAATATAAGAAATAGACAGTCTAAGAATATATGACGTAAAATTGAGAGGTCAAAGTTCGAGAGCAAGTAAAGGGAATAAGGTTGAAAAAAAAGACAGGTAAAAAAAAAACTAGAGGGTTTATGGGACTGATAAACTGAAGAGAAAAAAAATTCAGACACCGAAAACTGACGAGAAAAAGAAGACTGATGAATTAGAAGAAAAAAAATGGTATCCCAAATATTCCAGGCACAAAAAAAAAAAAAGTCATCAAACGTACAGATATTGCTCAGAGGAAAAGAAATAGCGCGAATGACATGAAAAATTTGGTGAGATGATAATCGTCTTAACTGCAAAAAACTTTTTCGTTTTCATGATATTACTTGGAATATCAAAAAAGAAGATACTGAGCAATACTACACTGTTCTTAAATTAATGAATCTTTATTATACTACAAGTGCACCCTTGCCTTACTCCATGTAGTAATCGAACAATAAAAAAGAAAAAAACAAATGGAAAAATAAAATTAGTTATTTTTTCATCGAAACATGTTGTGTGTATTCACTACGATCGACAAATCGAATTTATGCTAAGAAGAGAGTTTCCGAAAAAATAAGATTCTTTCCGTTATTCCTTCTCTCTCTCTCTCTCTCTCTCTCTCTCTCTCTCTGCTCCATCTCTTTCCCTCCCCCGAATCAACGGACCCAGCCCCTAGAGGGTTCGGCTATCACTTGAAAACCCCCGCTGGAATGAGAGGAGCAGATTCCAAGAATATTCTGGAATGGGTGATGAAGGCAGCGAGAGCTCCAGGATCCGGGATTAGTAAAAGGGTTATGTGAGAGATAGCGCAATCTCACAGCTGCGGGCTTTGAGATGATGGTACCTTCCAGACGATGGTGGGCAATATCTGTACTTCTTATGTTATGGATTGTATTTTGATATCATTTTTATGCACCACTTTAATCTCCAGGCATTTTGCAGTTATTTTTATCATCAATGTTTTCCTATAATGGTACAGAACAATGTCTTCTTTGTGCAATTTCATTACGAGACTCTTCGTACGCCTACCAACGAACTATCAGCATTACAAGGATCCCCTGGATTTGATGGTCCCAAGAAACACCAAAATAGAAATCCTGGAAGGTTTAAGACCTCGCTAGATAGAGGATCATGTCTTGGAAAAAGGTCTGCTGCAGCTGGTGGAATAGCACACGATAGTGCATGAAACTGTCGTGATAAAAAAGTAGATTGTTTGGAGAGAATATACAACCACAGGAACCACGCTTTCTATTGAGGATCATGGAGGACCACACAAGAATTTCTTGCTTCTAAGCTGTGAGATAAAACGTATACATTTTTTCTCTTATTTGTACTATTCAATATATATATATATATATATATATATATGTATATATCTATCTATCTTTCCATATATATATACATATATATATATATATATATATACATATATATACATATGTATACATATATATATATATATATATATAATTTATCTTTTCTGAGTGGGGATACCTTAATGTGGTGAAAGGGTGTGTGGATCACCATGATCAGTAAAACTGTACAAGTGAAGGCCACCCATATTAGGTTGGTTTGCTGCAAGAGATCTGACGAAAGTCTCCCGCCATCACCAATCTGCAGTTAGCTAGCGTAATGATGAAAACTGGCCAAATCCCAGAGGCCTTTGTCCTGCAGTGGACCAGAAAAGGCTGCATTTGTTATATATATGTACACACACACACATATATATATATATATATATGAATATATATATATATATATATATATATGTATGTATGTATGTATGTATGTATATATACATATGTATGTATGTATGTATGGATGTATATATACATATGTACAGTATATATATATATATATATATATACAGTATATATATATATATATATATATGTTCTATTGCAAGTTCATTTAACATATTTAATGCATATATCCATACCTACAATAGTAGGCCTACAATCCCTGCTATCATGTTTATTATTTGTAAAAGATGGTCATTTGAACTATATTATAATTTTCATCCCATCATTTTTCTTTATTAGTGAAAAATTGTCTAATTATAATGCAGGCTGCAAAATTAGACCCAACTGACTTCAATACTTTTATGAAAAATAGTTATGATTATTCCAAATATATACTTAATGTAACCCTACTGATTTTATGTCAGGTTTGGTTTAGATAAAGCCGACCGTGTGCCAGCACAATCCTACAAAATGCCCAGAAGGTAGTATGATGCTAATCAAAATAAAGGGCTTGTACGGACATGTGAACTGTCCAAGCAGCTGTGACAGCCTGATTGAAATTGAAATTGTATCTTCCTCATATAGTTATTTGCATGAGCCTTGTTAGTTCACGATTCATCCAGAAGATTTTTGCATTCCTCTTTCTTTGTTTTTTTCAGTTTGAAGAATTTTTCATGAAACAAGAATGAAATACGTAGGACAAAGAAGAAATTTTAACAAGAATAGTATAAAAGAAGATCGCTAGATTATTTTCTATATTTTCGTTAGGAGTAGATTTTATGATAAACTCTGTGTGAAATAAGTTAAGATTTTTGCAATACGAAAATAACGAGGGGGAAGAAAAAATTCTCCGTGTCAAAACCCCTCCATCATGGAAATAAATTCGGCGAACCAGTAAGGTAGAACGCATCAGCGGCTGATAAGATCCCAGCTTGGACGTTAAATGTTAGCCGGCAACTCCTAACTACTTCTTTCTCGTTAGCAATTACTCTGTATTACTGCAGCGATTTCGGAAATCTCCCTCGTTAAAGTCGTTTAGCGGATGGGGCGTGTGTCGCCTCTTGATCTCGATTACTAGAGTTCCTTATATATTTTCTTTTTGTACTCGTTTGTCTGTCTGTCGATGCGTCTGATTTCCTTAATGCAACTCTTCACATCATCATCATCATTGCTATAGCTTTTTTATATAATAATTTTTTCATGACTTTTAGTTTTTTTTTTATAAATGTTACGCATCACTACGTTTGAATGCATATAAAGGAATTTTGAATTCGAGAATTTAATTGATTCGTACTGTATATTTTAATGCCAT
>NC_090725.1:139568930-139611430 GCF_036898095.1 Palaemon carinicauda
CCATAACGCTGGTATCCATCTCGTAACTGTTCCTTACAAAGTAATGGTATATATATATATATATATATATACATATATATATATATGTATATATATATGTATATATATACATATATGTATATATATACATATATATATATATATAAATGTATATATATATATGTGTATATATATATATATATATATATGTATATATAAATATATATATATATATATATATATATAAATATATATATATATATATATATATTACCGTACTAGGTGGTATATCTTAGCAATTCATATTTGACAACGGTTATATTAGCGGATGAGCAACCTAGGGGAGTAACGAGAACTTTGGGTGTAGAGGAAATGAGCCCGTAAATCTCGAAGTCACTAGCAGTAGGGTGATGGATTGGGTTTAAGGCGATATATAAGATGCCTCTTCGGCTTCTACACCCTACGTCTAGCGGACGATCTTATTGAAATTAGTAACGATCGGCAGGGGTCACCTGCCTTAGTTATATAGGCACTGCACACCACAAAGAACTGGTTATCCTTTGATGAATTTAGCCAATGAATCTTCTATGGATTTAGTCAGTCAATGAGACGACTGGCAAAATCTAACTAAGGCCCTTTGCGTCAAAAGGCGTAGGAGGAGAAGATGAAGTGATAATATATATATATATATATATATATATATATATATATATATATATGAAGCAAGTGTCTTTCCTTAGGGAAAGGAGGGGGAAGGGTTGTATTCGTGTGCGTGTGCGTATGCGTGTGCGTGTGCGTGTGCGTGTTCGTCTGTCTGCATATCTATCTAAATGTGTATATATCCTGTATATATATATATATATATATATACACATGTGTGTGTGCGTGTGTATGTGTGTGTGTTTGTTTGTGCATTTCAAGTACGCTTACGTGCAAATAATGTTTCTACGTCCGCATGTGTGCCAGTAAATAGCGGCATATCTTGAACATTCTCTCATTCCATAATAGCTCTCTTTCGTTTGTTTCTATTATATCCTGTAATACAAACAATAATGAATATCCTTCAGGTGGGGGTCAGCTTGGTGCTATCCTCTAACAGCAGCCAGGCAGCTGCAAACACCAGACCAGACAAAGAGAGATTGACTTGATGGAGGAAGGCATTCTCTGGTATATCTTATGTGTTTAGTTCATAAGGTCGCCATCACTGGGTGCCCACTTTCTTTCAAAAATGTCCATATCTCATTATCATTAATTCTAATTTTTCGAAGCCATCTTTGGCCAGATTATATCTTCCCTGTGAAGTTTGATTAACTTGTTTGCATTTCTGAAAACGACATGAAAACAAAATTAAAATATTCATCAGGAGCATTTTGATAGATCATTATGATACATGAGAAATATATATTTCCAAAGATAATAAGCCTTACCGTTTGGTAAAGAAGTCCACTATCAAGTATTCCCGGACGAAAGAGGTAGGATTCATATTTAATTCAAAACCTTCGGTATCACTTGTACCATGAAACACCTGCCGCATTCAAAATATCAGTATCTATCACAAAACCTTTCCCTCATTGATTATATCTTTCATCCATCATTTGGTTCTCTCTCTCTCTCTCTCTCTCTCTCTCTCTCTCTCTCTCTCTTTTCTGTCGTTCGACTAGTTTTTTAATACACATACATACATATTTTAGACAAGCCCCCCCCCCTCTCTCTCTCTCTCTCTCTCTCTCTCTCTCTCTCTCTCTTATTTTTGTCGTTCGACTAGTTTCTTAATACTCATACATAAAAATTTCATACAAGGTCTCTCTCTCTCTCTCTCTCTCTCTCTCTCTCTCCTCTTATTTTTGTGATTACATTGAATTTTTTATAATACGCGTACATACACTTTTCCGACATAACCTCTTGAAGAGAGATAGGTGCGCAAACGGGACCTGTGTGGACGTTGCTTTACACTCTTCTAAGGTATCACTTTTCAGGCAAGTTCTTGTATCTCCGAAGAACCTTTCAGTTTGTTCCACGAGCCGTGATAATGAGCTGTCCATCCGTATAACGACAACAGGCGGATAAAAGCGCTGTAGCTGGTCTTCGCTTACGGTTTTTTTCTTCCTCTGGCCGATTTTTTCTTTCCTCGCCATCTTACCATCCTCGTCTCCCAGCCGAAAGTCTTCTCCCTTGGAGGATATTTAATACTGTAGACGCAAATATGCATTACTTCTTCTCTTAATTAACTTTTTATCAACAATCAAACAGGTAGGGGGTTTTGCAACATTCTTATTTTTTGTTCTATTTTTTTTCTTCTTTCATGGCTAGGGATGGACATTGGGGACTAGCCTATGGTGAGGACATTGGGGCACAGTGTAGGGGAGGGTTATGCTAAGGGGGATATAGTACGGAAGAATTTAAAATATATCTGAACTCACACAGGTTCTGTCTGCTAATTTAGGTTTACTGATAATTATATACAGCTATATGCAAGTACATTTGTGTATAATTACATACAAATAAACATGATGAGGAAATGTCTGTGTTCATGTGCATGCAAGCACGTTACAAAACGAGAGGATAAACAAAGCGTCCAACCCTATTGCATTTAGTGTATGTGATGTAACAGGGGAGAGTAAATGCATGATACTCTGGGCCATTTGGCACAAGTTCTATAAAACCTTTAACACATTGAAATTAGTGTCACGTATAAGATTGAAAGAGGCAATACTGTATATATGTATTCTAGGTATATATCTTCGTAGTTCGTTTTCCTTTTGGGCAAGGCTTATCTGGTAGTCACATTTTACATATTCACATAGTTGCCTTTGCGTAACCTGTATCTAAATTTTTCGAATAAACATCTGAAAAACAAAGTTAGTGACATTGAGTAGATGAAAACAAAGATGAGAGACTAGAGCTTTAAGAAGCACTGGAATCTAATTACCATACGAAGAAATATAAAACAAATAATTTCTTTGCTCAGGAAACTTATCAAATTTACTTTCAACTACCCAGAGACAATGGACTTGACAATCATTGATTTACGTTAGAAATTAAATGAAAATGTTGCCATATATTTCATTCCTTATAGCTATTCATATAAACCACTAATGACTACTACCATAAAAATGAATATTGTACTAAAAACGCACAATCAATAGGGGTGAGTACTATTGATGGTGAGGACAGTGATTAGATAGTAGTTGTATTGAGAATCAGGTTATAGTTCTTAGCTTTACTGCCTTCTTAGAACAATTTATTCAATGGGCGGAATTTCCAAATAACACAATAATGATATGTTTAAACAACTGTGTTGCAACCTATCAAAGGATTCAGGCTGTCCAATAGGTAGTATTATATATATGTATATATATATTATATAAATATATATATATATATATATATATATATATTTATGTATATATATATATATATATATACAGGTTATATGTATGTATATATATATATATATATATACATATATATATATATATATATATATATAAACGGATTAGAGAGGTTTCCATGATTTAGGTGTTTTTTTTTTTCCTTTCTTTTTGAGGGCTAACAAGGAAATCTCGGACGAAAAAAGGATGAAGAGAACGAAATCGTTATCTTGTGTTGTTTTTCCTTTTACTTTTCAGACAACTTGTTTTGAAATACCATTTTTATGGCTGTATATCAAAAGACATCAGATGTGCTGCTTCTCACAATGGTACGCTGTATCTACGTACTTTCAATAATGTTTGTCCCTTTCGCACATAATATCAAAAGCAGAACAGAATTTTGGTTTGGTCTGCAATAAAACTATTTTAAAATCATAGTATTTAATGCATATTTCACTCTCACATAAATACCGAGTTCTCGAACATGAAAACAGTAATATTAACACGATACTTCTTGTGAGAACTCCTCTAATCCGCGATAATTATAGCTACTTATATCTAGATCACAGGTGTCCCATTTATGGGTGAATAATTCCTTTTAACTTCATCAGCACAGACGTTAAAAGACGGGTTTTAAGTTCAATAAATCCCTTGCAAAGTGGATAAAAAAATGACTCACCTTTTTTTTCTTTTTTGTGATAGTTCAAAAAACTTACATACGCATGACTCTCAACTTCAAAATTTTCATGTGAGAGCTCAGTTCGATGGATATTTAGGTCTTCGAGAAAAAAGATATTGGGTAATTCTTATTTTCAGGAAAGAAAAAAAAGCAAATGTACATCGAAATCAATGAATGAAGTTGAAAATATCTACCATTAATATTTGGATTACATGTGTTCTTTTACACACACCCGCAAATATATATATATATATATATATATATCTATCTATATATATATATATATATACATATATATATATATATATATGTATACATATACGTATATATATATATATATATATATATATATCCTCAGCCGTAACTAAACCACTGCAGGACAAAGGCCTTTCACACGCATCTGTTTATGGTCTTTCCATGCCAGCATATACACGCAAATTCTCTTAGCTCGTCAGTACATCATCTTCTCTTCCTTCCCCTGCATTGTTTGTATCCTTTACAGACCCATTCTGCTATTCTTAATGTCTATATGTTATCTGTTATTCTCATTATATATCTTTCCCATGTCTATTCATACTTCTAACGCGCTGTTACAATATCCTCTACTTTAGTTTGTTCTCGTATCATTGTTGCTCTTTTTCTGTCTCTTATTGTTATTCCCATCATTATTCTTTCCATAGCGCTTTGAGTTGTAAATAGCTTATGTTCTAAGGCTTTAATATGGCTCCAAGTTTCTGATGCATAAGTTAATATTGATATATCCATCTGATTAAATACTTTTCTTTCTTAGAGAAAGTGGCATTTTACTTTACATAATCTCATTGGTTTTATCAGAAGTTATCCATCCTATTCTTAGCCCTCTTTTGATTTCGATCTCATGTCCGGGGTTTCCATTTATTGTCTGTCTTAAGTATGTATGTTCATTAACAATCTCTTGAGGTTCGTCCATAACCCTTATATGTTGACTCTGCATTTTCATTGCACATTATCTTAATTTGACTCGTATTCATTTTCAGTCTTATATTTCTGCTTTCTCCATCCAAATCTTCTATCGCCTTTTCTAATTCCTGTCATGATTCATTAGATATAACTATGTCATTTGCAAATCCTAAGTTCTTAAGGTATTCGCCATTAATGTTATTTCCCAGATTTTCCTAATCTAAATTCCTGAAAACGTCTAGGCAGTCCCTGTTCAACTCCTTTCTTAATCAAAATTTCTTCAATGTCTTTATGTAGTTTTAGGATTGTTTTATTTCTCGTACATCAATGACCTTTGATGTTATGATACTAGATAATTACAAATCATTACAATTTACTTCCCGTTTAGATGTCTTCAAGTAATCTAATATAAGAATCATCTATTCCATGTCTTTGAAGGGCTTTCATTACTTCCGAGATTTTGACAGAATTGAAAGCTTTCTCATAGTCTATAAATGCCATACACATAGTGGTTTTTTCATTAGCTGGTTAATTTCATGGATATGGTCAGATGTTGAATACCATCTTCTAAAATCTGCCTACCCTCTTGGCTAATTAAAGTCTACCTGTATTTCTATTTAGTCTAATATGATATTTTACAATATTTTATTGGGCGATAATTCTTCAAGTATTTTGTGTCTCCCTTTTTGTGAATGGGTAGGTATTGATAAAGTTTCCCAAGCTGCAGGTATAGAGCATTCATGCAGTCATTTTGTGTAAAGTTCAGTGAGTTTTACTATTACTTAATCTGTCTCTTTATTTTCCTACTGATACTTTTGGCACCGACTCGTTGTTTTATTATTTCTATTGGCAAAGTTATTTCTCAAACCACTATTGTATAGCATTGTAAAAAATCCTTTGCAATTTTTATCATTACATCTCTTTCGTTGATATTTCCATTTTCCTCATTTAAAGCAAATATTTGATGACACCCTGTTCCAAGTCTTTTCATCTATTTGATGCTTCTTTCTGTCCTTAGTGTTTCCTCAATCATGGTTTGATTGTGTTTACGAATGTCTTGGGTTTTTAGTTTATTCACTAGTTCTGCTAATTCTAATTCATCTCTCTTGGATTCTATTCTCATTTCCCATCTTTTCTTTATACACATACACCCCCACACACACCACCACACACACATACATACATACATACATATATATATATATATATATATATATATATATATATATATATATATATATATATATATATATATATATATATATATATATATATATATATATATATCAAATGGATACATAGACATGAGCTTCTTTCTTTTAGTGATAGATTGATTCAGTTTTGTAAACATCTATTCTCACCATTCATAGTCGTAAGATAGGATGTCTGTAAATATACCTTGTTTTTACATATCAGTAATTTACTAAGCAGGTAAATACACGAGAAATAATTTTTCTTTTCCCACAAGAGGCCACTTGTCCGAAAATTGTCATTCTTACCAGTCATCATAATCATGGAATCATATGTAACATTTATTTACGATAGGAAGACTGTTCATTCTTTGTTTTCCTTAAACATCAGGGCTGGGGACGACGGATTAATACATAAACATACAATACATACAAATATATACGAATGCAAAGAGAAAGATGCTATAACCGAAAATAATGAGTTGCCCTCACGTCATTTCAGAGAGATATATATGATAAACGTTTCCATTTTAGTAATAGATATTTTTAAATCTATAAAAATATACTATAAACATTAAAAAAACGACAGTATATCCAAATAACTGTAATAACGTTGATGAAACTGAGGGTTTCTTTCATAGTATTGATAATACAGTAAGAAATACAACAGAATCATTATGCAGTCGAGGATGGGTATTAGGTTGAGATGGGAAGAGGGAATGGAAGGTAAGGAGAGGGTAAATGTAATAAGAGGGAAAATAGCAGCTGCAGTGAAAGAAAAAGGAACAGCATCCGTTTAAAGGAGAGAATCGTGCGGGAAACTGATAATTATGAGAGTTCACGTAACCTGAGTCGCAGAAATATATGCAGCCTCCTCCGGACAACTGGAGTAGAGAAAGCCTCTTCATAAATAGACCGAAATGGAAAGTAATTGAAACTGGGAAGGAGGCATTTGAGCGAAGGAAGGTATGGATCTTCAGGAGGGGGATGATGGTTTAGGGAAAGTATGGGGAAAAGTGATTAAAGTGAAAAAAAAAAGAGAAGAAAAAAGAAGGGAAAGTAGAAAAGAGAGGAAAGAAACTATCGCCGGAAACGATAATAGCGATATACAGAAAGATAGATTATACAAGGAGAAAGAAAAATGGTGAACAACGGAAAGAAGTTATAAGAATATAAAACAAAGGGGAATCAGGGGAACGAAATTGACATGGAAATTGAGAAGGTATTATATGTGACGTTGTATAAATCCTGTAGAACTGGACGCTATAGAATAGAATTAATTGCCGTTATGAGTAAGAATAGGGAGTCAAGAAATTGGAGAATGAGAGACAGAAAATGAAGTGGGGGACAAGTATCTTTCCCTTTCTCAGCGATAACTTTTGCAATGCTGTTGCCAACTACATTCCATTGACTACCAGGCACCTATTTGCTGATAAGGTCAGGAGAAAAACGTAATGACTTTAGACAAAAATGACTCAAACCAAGTTCTCTCGTAAATCAGACGAGTGTTTTGATGGAATAAGATTGTGACGCCCTCATCGGGGAAGGTGCAGCCATACTTGTAGAGATTGTGGCTAAAGTGATGCAGTGTTCAGTTCTCGTCTGTTAAGGCCATGGGTCGATCGTGGCATACAAGCCAATAGCCCACCAATCAAAATTTGTACCAGAATCTGCTAAGGTCAGGTAATAGGATGTGGGGTTGGCAACCTCATCCATAAAACTTGCCATTGAGCATGAAGGGTCAACCATCTGGTGCCACCCCACCCAAAAGAAGGAAAATGTGAATGATAAAAATAGGAAAAGAGACTAAAATACTCAAACGGAGAGAGAGAGAGAGAGAGAGAGAGAGAGAGAGAGAGAGAGAGAGAGAGAGAGAGAGAGAGAGAGAGAGAGAGAGAGAGAGTAGGACATTGAAGAAAATAATACGCAATAAAACTAAACAGTAACAAATGCACTCGCACATAAACATACATCATTTTACAAAGATGTAAAAATTAAATGAGACAAAAAAAAAGTAAATGTCAATTATTATCATTAATACTAGGTAAGGTATGAACCTAGTTGAAAAAACATAATACTATACCCCTAAGAGCTCCAACAAGGAAAATAGCCCAATGAAGAAAGGATAAAGAAACAGGGAGACTAGTATACCCACAAACAAGTGAACTCTAACCCAAGACAATGGGAGGCCATGGTACAGAAGCTATGGCAGTACCCAAGACTAAAGAACAATGTTTTGATTTTGGAGTGTCCTTCGCCTAGAAGAGCTGCTTACCATAGCGAAAGAGTCTCTTCTGCCCCAACAAGTGGAAATTGACTATTGAATAATTACAGTGCAGTAACTGTTATCCCCTTTAGTGAAGAATTGTTTTGTTATCTTAGTATGGTTAGGTGTATGAGGGAAGAGAAGAATGTGTAAAGAATAGGCAATGGAAAAAATGAGCCGTAACCAGAGAGTCAAAGGACCCAATAACCCTCCAGCGGTAGCATCTCAATGAGTGGCTGGTGCCATGGCCAACCTACTACCTAAAGTAGAAAAATCAAGGCTTAATCTTACGAGCATCATCACCCTTAATAGTCATGAAAACTAATCTTGTACTGGGCACTGTGACATCTAGGCAACTAACCAAAATGTGAAATCTGACGTTCTATAATAAAAAAGTAACTCTCACCAACTCATCCAACAAAGGGACCGCACTTCGTAATGGAAGTTCCCTAATGCAATACATCTTTTAAAAGACGCTGGTTCAGTGTAAATTGTTTCTTCCTCTTGTTCGGAAGGTGGAAATGTTGTTGTCACTAACTGGAGCCTTGAAACTTCTGTTTTCTTTATATCATATTTCAAATTTTATAACCAAAATTAAATAAAATCGTGGCATATACAATGATATAAATCATATTTGCAATATGATGTCATAATAGATTACTTCATATCTCTGTAAAACACGGCAAGGCTATTATAAACTTTTCCTTCACCCTTTCTTTTTTTCACTCCCTCCCCCCTACTCTCCTCATCCTCTTCTACTGCCTTTTCGACCAAATTCATCTATGATCCAGAATGAGGCCAAGTGAAAAAAGTAAAGGGCATTAAAAAAGTTATACACATCTCAGGTGAAGAGTTGGCTACGTCGTCCGATAAGAAGAAGCGATCAGCTCCATTGAAACAGGATCGACCCGTTGGGCCTGGCAGTAGGAATCTTAAAAAGCATCCGATACTGTCCGTGGAAGTCGAGAGAGAGAGAGAGAGAGAGAGAGAGAGAGAGAGAGAGAGAGAGAGAGAGAGAGAGAGCTGGGTGGGTGGCTGGTAGGAGTATGAAGAGTGGGTTCATCCAAGGATCCTCCTTTAGTTATTGGTTAAGGAGAGAGAGAGAGAGAGAGAGAGAGAGAGAGAGAGAGAGAGAGAGAGAGAGAGTCCTTCTATCCAAGAGGTCGGTCTAGCAGGTAGGGAACGTATTGTTCCTTTGGAAACCCAATACGACCCAGGAGAACTCCACGCCAAGATAACTCGCAACCCAAAAACTGGCTAATTATACCCTATCAAATACCTGGCTGCACGATACTTGGGCCAGGTACTTACAGGGACAGGTTCACGGGGGGACAAAGGAGAAGGGGCACTTTTTCGTAATAAAGAAGGGAGCAAATAGAAATGGAAATGGAAGAAACGACTGGTTTGAATAGCGAGAGAAGAAGAGATTCAAAGAAATAGAAGGCGTCGTATTGATTGAAAGAAATGCTGCTGGCGTGATTACATTGTTTGATGGAGTTGGTACTTTGTTCTGGCGTCCCATTGACAATTGTTAGTGACGCCGGAAGTCAGTTGTTTGTTAAACTAAGATGCGTACCTCTTAGGGAGACAGAATAAATAATTATATGTAAAGAGAAACAGCTATAAATGAATGAAATTGGAAAAATTTATCACAAAATTTAGGGATACTGCTATGAAAGACAGAGGGGAATGGAATAGTAAATATGTAAGTGATATGATTGTAGGAAATATGAAGTTGGAATTTCATTAAAATGATAGGTAGAAAAAAGTAGCATTCGTCATATAGATAAAAAAAAATCTTCTAAGGATGATAAACTTTCTTGAAATAAATTAAAATGTGTGCATTATAAAGAAGGCGCTTCTGAGAGATTCGTTCAATGTAACGCTCGCTCTTTTTAAGACATTTCAAGGGAAGGGAGATATTTCTTGAGGTAAGTGAATTTCGAAATTTCAATGTATGAAGACAATGGGTAAAAAGCAAGATACAAAGAAGAGGAGCAGCTGATGATGAAAAAGGAATTTGTGAGGGAAGGCAAGTGTGTAAAGAAGCAGAAACGAAGGGAAGCGAAAGCAAAGAAAAACAGATTATGACGAGAGTGGAGGCGAATGGCGCAGGTGTAAGCAGAAATGAGGAGGTGAACATGAATTGAATGAAAAAAAAAAAGGATATATAATAGAATAAGAAGAACTCGGCTAGATTGGTCAGAGAAAATCTAAGCAGGTGCATACATGCAAGAAAGATTGGGGGAGTGAAGAGAAATGACGGAAGATGAACTAGTAGTAAGAGTAAATTAGATTTTTTAGCCACATTGGAGGAAGTTTGGCAAAGCGGCTAATGAAGCTAATGATATTGGTAGAAAATAAGGTCAGAAGCAAACAAATAAAGAGAGCTAGGAAATTTCACGAGAAGGATAAATAGAAAATTGTACAAGAACAATGACTTCAAAAAATTGTCATTTGTATCATTGGCACAGTAATGTCTACAGCAGCATTGAACTTTGTCGATTTAATTATCAAGTACAAAGCAACGTGAAGAAGAAAACTTAATCTTAAAGTCAGTCAAATAAGATTAAAATTACTCTGTGTAACATCGTAAAACATCACTATACTTAATAAAAGACCTCAACTACTGCATCTCCCACCACAAGAATGACTGTACCATTATTAGCAAAAGACTTCTCGTCTTACAGAGGTAATCCAAGTGTTCACACATTTTGCTTTCAACCCTCTATTTATTCGGCTTTTTTTTTTTTTATCTCGACCGGCTTTTCCTTTAGCTATAAGAGAGAAACCTTTAATCCAATCGCTTGATCTAGGATTTTCCCCTCGGTGAGCGAGAGACTTCGACGGGGTATTGAGTTCGCCGAGGTAAAATGCATGAACATAATCGCCATGAAGCAATTAGCCCAATGAAGAAAATAAGTAACGTCTATTGATTGTAAATTTCACGCTTGATTTTCCGGAGTTCAAAGAAAACGCAATTTCAGATAACCGACTACAGTGAATATCTCTTCAATTCCATAACAAAAAAAACATAACGTAAGAAAAAGCAATATTGTTAGAATTAACCACAGTATAAGAAATGCGTTGTGGATGGTATAGTTTGATTAATGCAAATTAGAAAAAGCTTTGTTAGTTACCTAAACGATGTTGCATATGAAGTCAGTAAACCAATGTGGTAACCATAAGAAAAAGTTAGTTTGTCGCACTTTTTTTCTCCTAATATAGGTCCTTTTCTCTTTGACATTTATTCACATTTTCATGATCAGCCCCCTGTAATAATAGCACCTTAGGAAAAATCGTAATTCACCTTCACCAGTAATATAAACACGTTGAAGGAAGATATAAATGATTTCTGTGCGTTGCTTTTCAGTACAGTTAGACCGACCGTTTATGGCTTTCTTCCCCATCCCTTTTCAGGTTACGGAATATCTCGGTTCAGCGCTGACCCCTTGCATCTGTCCTGTTTCCCAGAAAGCAACACTGTTTTTATCACTGAAGAGAAATATATTAATTTAGAGAAATGTACTTCTACAATACTTGCATACACTATAGATGAAGCTAAATATATATACATGATTATCTTTCTTCATGTCACTAACCGAGAACGATTTTTCCCAAAATTAATGTTAACAAATTATTTAAGGTCTAGGTTCGATGGTAAACGCTAAAAAATCTTAAAAAATTATGGCTGAAAATAAACGGTTCCAGATCCAAAGAATGAACTTTTCAGGCTTTGCAAAATGTCGACCCTGCATGGATAGAGCACTTACAATGTGCTTTGGGCTGCTCGCTACAGACGAAGGCAAATGCCCTTTGGAACATCCATCAATCTCTAGCTGCATTGCTTTCTGCCTTTTTTCCCATCTGTTCATTGTTCTCTTCCATAAATGCTGTCCAACTTCTTTAACTGATCTTTTTCGTTTTCTCATTAAATTTAAGAATAGCCTTTGGACGATTCCAGCGAGATGGTATGTTTGTACATTATAAGTTTCATTAAATAATGATAATGCAGAATTGGAAAATCTTAATGCAATAGTCTGTAAGAGAATATCTCATTCTAAGTTGCCAAAATATATTAGTTAGATATTCTTTTAGGGCTCACAAGGTTAACGTCGTTCACAAGTTACTTTAGTTTTTTTTTTTTTTTTTTTTTTTTTTTTGTAGAGAATGGTGAATATACGAAAAAACAATATAAACTCGTGTAACGGGATTGAATAATCAATGAAATATAGAACAGAATATTATGTCACTTACCTTAGTATACTTTACATGAGGCGAAATACCATAGAATGTTTCCTGAGGAAAACGCATGATGTCCTCGATTGAGATCTAGTAATCTAAATCAGAAGCATTAAACACACAAGGAAAATGATTCCAAGGATAACGGATTTTTTTTAGTGACATAAAATATAGGGTAGACATGATAATGGAACCAATAAACTAACAGTAAAGAAAGTGGTGATAATGAGTGGTATAGGATTTTATCCCCTCCCCCCCCCCACCCATAAAATTGTCATTAGTTTCATAATGATTTAGTGGCTTTAAAAATAATAAAAAAAACTAGTACAAATTTCTTTTAAAAGTAGTTTGAAAATAATAGTTTACGACCCGTTTCTGCGATTTTTCACCATTAGAAGAAATGCCATTCAACATTGATTGCTATTTAAAATTAACAGAATACTTCGTCTATTTCTAAATGTTTATCTAAGAAAAAAAATATTTTTAAGAAGGTTTTTCTCAGCAAAATAGGTATAAGAATGTTAGACCATCTAGCTATTTCTGAGATTACCTAAGGTTAGAAACAGAAAAGGATTATTTTCACCACGCAAGTATTATCTCGACTCAGTTTTCTAGGTCACAGGTCAACATAAAGTATTTATTGATGTTGACGGAACATAGAACAGTGAGTAATTAGTCCCCAACGGCGGATTATTTTTCTCTAGTATGTTTATACGGAATTCTGTCATTTTTAAGGTCACAGATGAATTTTAGAGCCAGTCTGAAGTTTTAGTATTTTTTCTTATATCTCTGACAATATCATAGTCAGATGTCTCAACAGGTTCAACAGCTTTTATGGATTATCAACCCATTAAGTTTCATGTCTTGATCCCTATCACTCTTATATAAAAGACTTAACAAATTTTTAATGTCATAATCTACGATGAAAATTTTTGACGTAAAGGTAAACTCTATCATAGTCAGGTCATATATAATTGACATGTTGTTGATACAGTAATAGTAAAAGTAGTATTTCTGTAGTCGCAGTAAAGCAAACTTCTTATTTATTATAAGAATAGTAGTGGACGTGAAGGGATTACCGGTAATTGTTACAAATGTAGCTGTTAACAACAACTTCACCGTCGGGACTGCAGCAGAGTAGTTAATAGTAAATGAAATAATAGTAGTAGTAAATCCTCAAGTGAAATAGAGAGTAATAGTCGTAAAACGTCCTGGGAACTACTACTGCTATTGATAGTTGTAGCAGTTAAGGAACTGCAATAGTGACAGGATTTGTAGAGTACGTTTGTATACAGGTGAGTGGGACGGAACGAGTAGTTGCGGGGTTGGGGATGGGGTTCGAGGGAGGGAGGCTTGGTTACGTTACTCGAGGAGTGTAACAGTAGCAGGAGAGGGCGGGTCATTGCTGAGATGTTGATGTGATAGTGTCCACTTGAGATGTGTCCGAGCCGCCTTACAGCGCTCAGTGCCCAGACAGGCGTGTACGACCTCCGTCCATCTCCTTATTGGGTTACAGACAGTCGTTTCGCAACGCACAGACGTATACACACACACGCACATACATACATACACTGGCAGTCATTCAATATACCTTTTGTGAGGCGCTGTACAAGGGAAAAGATAGAGGGCGGAAAATTAGTTCTAGAAGACGGGGGCAGTTAATTAAGTTTAGGAGAGGAGAGACCGATTGATAAAGATGGGAAGTTGAATGAATAGATAGCTGATTTGATGAAGACATTGTGAAAAAAAAGGTAACACATGAACTGTGATAGTCTTAGTTCATTAAGATTGGTAAAGGTCGCCTCAGACACCTTTATGTGAAGATCATCGAGAAAGAAAACAGAATCAAAAGACGAAAACATATGAGGACGTAAAATGAAAAACGCAAAACATTGAATTACCTATGTAGAAGAGACCAGTAATCCAAATATAGATACAAATTGTATCAAGCGTCCTCGATGGTAAAGACTAAATGGAATAGAGGAGATCCGTGAAGCGCACTAACACATTGCCTTTAGAGAAATTAGAACTATTTAGATATAATTCGTGTAGTTCTTGTTGCCAGTAACGAAAGAATAAAAGAAATCTAGAAATCACATGGCAACGATGCTTACGGAAAAATTATATATATATATATATATATATATATATATATATATATATATATATATATATATATATATATATATATATATATATATATATATATATATATATATATATATATATATATATATATATATATATATATATATATATATATATAATGGCATTTTCGCTCCTAGAAAATTTCTGATTTGTGGAAGGCAAACAAAAGCAGAATTTTCAGTATTTTGAACTACATTCATTTATGTCACCAAGATTTCGGGAAATCATCTATCCCATCATCACGGCTATTACTGATTAATTCAAACAAACTGGTAAACATTGATTGGTAATATATTCAAGATTAAATCAAAAGGGGCAAAAAAAGTAAGACAAAAAAAAAATGAAACTATATATGATTTGCAATACGCTCAAACAAAAAGGTTAATATGAGAACTAGAATATACTTAAACAACCAAATCTACTAGTCTACATTGATCATACAAAAAAAGCAAAAAAAAAAAAATGGAACACAACACAAGCAAGGTACTTACTCAGAAAAGGAATTGAGCTACTTGATAGATTTAGTTTGGAATAATTGCTTAATTAAAAGAGACTGGAGGGAGGTAAAGCACAGCTGTACAGCTGTTAGGTGAATGGAATTCTATCTGAGAATCAGAATAACTGGGGATTTGTTTGTATGTTTACGAATGGAGGAAAAGTCCTTTTTATTTAATGTGCATCCAATACGAAGACTAACCCCTGCATGGGGATTAATGCGGACTTTTAAAAAGACGGTTAGCACGACCGACATAAGTTCCCAAATTACACTTGAGGCAGTTATACAAATTGAGGACTGCGTCAATTCCGGAAGAATGTCTTTGAACTTGAACATACGTCCTAATGTCAATGCATACTTAAAAACAAATTTAAAATCTGCATAGGGATATAAGTCATTGAGTGCCTCTCTAAGTCTGCATTCCAAATTTTTATAATTACATTCAAAGATTGTAGTAACTAGACATATAGTATGTTCTTTGGAGCATTGAATGCAATAGCCTTTGGTCTGAATATGGTATATAAAAATGGTCTAGTCCATTTTTAAAAAGGTGTATATATATATATATATATATATATATATATATATATATATATATATATATATATATATATATATATAAAACGTTAGGGCCCTGTCTAGGAAAAACATCTTACTGTGTTATTACAAGAACTAAAAGAAATAAATTGGGTTATAATAGAACTGAGTGAAATTAAAAGAAGTGGTAAACCTTATATAGAATTAAAAGAGGACCATATATTTTGCTTCAGAGAACATGAAAAGGAACAAAGAAAATGGGGTGGGTTTTCTTATCAATACAAATCTTGCAGGTAACAGAAAAATTTTATAGTACGAGTGATAGAATTGCAGGATTAATCATCAAAACTAAATGAGTCTAATGTGAAAATCATTCAAACGTATGCACCATCAATATTCCATACAAATAAAGAAATAGAAACTTTTTATGAAAATCTGGGGATATCTATGAAAAACATAAAACTCAATTTACATTTGTTTAGGCGATTTCAGTGCTGAAGTAGATCAAAAGAAGAGAGAGAATCAACAGTCGGTAAATTTGGAATAGGCACAGGGAATGACAGAGGAGACATGCTTGTAGAATTTGCTTTAAAGAAACAATCCATAAATCATGAACACCTTCTTTTATAAAAATGAACATAAAAAAAGGACACGGAGAAGCCCAAATGGAGAAACGCAAAGTGAAATAGATTTTATTCTCTGTGAAAAAGTCAATTCAATTAAAGATGTAACAGTTTAAGTTAAGCAATCATAAAATTGTGAGAAGAAAAATTTGGCTAGACCTAAGGGAAGAGAGAGAAAAATTAATTTAAAAAAAGAAAAATAAACACTCCAGTAATAAGAGAGAGAAAAATCTGATGAGGTTAGTTTAACAGTACAAAATAGGTACCCCCAGCAACATGATGAAATGGAAGCAAGTAAAGAAGAAATGAACAGTAATTTTACACAATTTGTATTAGAATCTACACAAGAGATAGGTGGAAGAGTTTCTAAAAAAAAAAACAGGGAGAACTTTCTGAAAAGACCAAAAACCTGATAAAGGAAAGATTGGAAATGAGGGTAATATCTAAGAGAGATGACAGAGTTAGCAGAACTATCTAAAACAATGAATATACCAAAAAAACCCAAGGTATTTGTAAACACAATCTGACCAAAATTAAGAAAACACTAGAGAAAGGAAGAAATATTAAATTGATGAAAAGAAGACTTGATACAGGGCGCCAACAAGTGTCTTCTTTAAAGGATGAAAATGAAAATATTATCCACAACAGAGATGGAGTGATAAAATATGCAGAGGATTTATATCCAATGCTATACAATAGTGATATGAGAAATAACTTCACCAGGAGAACTATTGAAACACCTGACCCAGTACCAAACGTAACAGCAGGAGAAGTGAGGAAAGTATTAAAAGCCAGGAAAAGCGACAAAGCAGCAGGAGAAGATGACCTAACAATTGATTTTATGATAGATGGAGGAAATTTCATAGTAGTAAAACTGGTTGAAGTATACAACAAATGTCTGCAAGCATGCTCTATGTCTACAGCTTGGAAAAACGTTATTATTATACTAATTCACAAAAAGGGACACACAAAAGACGTGTAAGATTTCCGCCCAATAAGTTTACTCTCCGTAATATAAAAAATATTTACAAAAATCATATCAGGCCGAATAGAAAGCTAGACTTTATTCAACTATGAGAGTAAGCAGGCTTTAGAAGGGGTTATTCAACAACTGACCATATCTGTGTAATTAACAAACTAATGAAAAAATCAACAGAATATGACAAATCACTATGTATGGGCTTTATAGACTATGAGAAAGCATTTGATTCTGTCAAAACTTCAGCAGTAATAAAAGCCCTTCAAAAACAAGAAATAGACGAATCCTATGTTAGAACACTTGATAGTGAGAAAATTCCAACTGAAAAAGGAGTTAGAGAGGGAGACCCTATCTTTCCTAAATTATTCACATCATATCTAGAAGTTTTTGAGAATTTAGATTGGGAAAATGTAGGATTTGATATTAATATGGAATACCTTATCAACTTAAGATTTGCAGATGACATAATTGTATTTAGTGAATCATGCAAGGAATTACAAAAGATGATAGAAAATTTGAATATAGAAAGCAGAAATGTAGGAGTGAAAATGAATATGAGTAAAACTAAGATAAAGATCAATATAAATGCAGAGAGACAACGGATAAGAATTATGGATGAGCCTCTAGACATTGTTAATGAATATATGTACTTAGGACAGACGAGATCGAAATTAAAAATAGAACAAGCATGGGATGGAGAGTATTTGATAAACAAAATGAAATTATGAAAAGTAAATTGCCACTTTTTCTAAAAAGAAAAGTATTTAATGAGATGGCCCTACCAGTATTAACCAATGCTTCGGAAACTTGGAGCCTTACTAAAGCCTTAGAACATAAACTTATTACAACTCAAAGAGCCAGAGAAAGAATAATGATGGGAATAACACTAAGAGACAGAAAAAGAGCATCATGGATAAGAGAGCATACCTAATTGGAGGATATTCTAACAACTTGTAAGAAAAGGAAATGGACACAGGCAAGACATATGATAAGAATGCCAGACAGTAGATGGACATTAAAAATAACAATGTTTCCCTAGAGAGTGTAAAAGAAGCAGAAAAAGGATGAGAAGACAATGGATCAATGATCCAAGTAAGTTTATGGGCGTGGACTGGCACTGAAAGACCATAAACAGGTAAAAGTGGAAGGTTATGTCTGAGGCCTTTGTTCTACAATGTAATAGTATCAGCTGATGATATATATATATATATATATATATATATATATATATATATATATATATATATATATATATATATATATAAATATATATATACATATATATATATATATATATATATATATATATATATATATATATATATATATATATATATGTGTGTGTGTGTGTGTGTGTGTGTGTGTGTGCGCGTGTGTGTGTGTATTTGACTAAGAACCGTACAAGTAACTAGTATCTACAGAATATAGGCATGAAAACGTGGTTACTTTATTTGATAGAACTAACTCTGAAAAGGTGTGATTAATCTGTAAATAAGTCATAAATCCTGACGACTTTATTCTTGGTAAAAATTGTTAAGGAGGAAAAATCTTTTTATGAATTTTGAAAACCGAGAAACGAAAAGCCTGTCGACAGTATTTTGTACACTTACAGCGTCCGAAGATTTGTTCGGTGGGTGGCAATGACTAGAAATAAAAACAAGTATGATATATAGATTTGCTTATCTCCTCTTGCTACTATATCTGCCGGCAACTGATTCTGTTCATATGTGCCCTTATTCTCGTGTTGATTGTTCCTCTCATTGATAATCGATTTCTTAAAATTACTCTTGGTTCTATTTATTCACACTTCTTGCTCTCACAAAAATAAAAGATGGGTCATTATCTCTGATCATTTTGGCTCAACCCATCTGCTCGAGTTCGACTTATTGGCTGAGTAATCTCCCTCCCACATTTTAGATAATAATATTAACAATTTTCAGGTCACAACGATTAGCAAAAGTTTTGGAAGTAGGCGTAGGGAAGTTAAAGAAAAATAAAAACTATGAAATGTTCAGGATGAAGTCAATATGATGATCAAATAAGGGAAATTATAGATAATAAAAAGGGAATGGGTTATTTTCGCTCACCTTGCTATTTATTATCAGTTGAATAATGTATTCTTTCTTTGGTATTTAAGGTTATAGACGGGAAATATCTGAATTGAATATATTCATTTCCGGTATGTAATGGGGAGTTTTCTCTGTCAGCTGTATGTACAGATTAAGTTACAGAGAATGTAACTAGTCGCAAGTGGATGTTAGTTTAGAAAAATGTCAGGACATAACGAAAACATTTTCTGTCTCGCTATTTATTTGTGTGACTCATTCAATCATCGCCCTGTAAATGAAGTCGGCGGAGTGCAAAAGATGTATAAGAGACTAAAAGTACCTATGGGGAATACAAGAGGAAAATATTGAGCCTACTCTCCTTTATGGATATGAAGTGTGCTGTGGAACGCCGGAGTCTCAGCAAAAATATATAAATAACAGCGGTCTGAGATGGTTTGTTCATAGGAAGTATTGGAGGATTATAGGCTAATAAAAAGACGATACAATTTAAGCGTTCTGAGCCAGAGTGAGGAGTCACAAGAAAATGTTACATAACCCTAAGTGGTTTGAAATATGAAAAAGAATGATAGGTGTTGATAGTCAATGTATGTAGAAGATTGCTTGCAGGGTGAAGGTAGATGACTTGGTGTGTTCAAGGAATTTCGTTTCTCTTCTGAAAGACTGATGTTACGGTGTTGAGGCACAAATTGTGTGAAAGTCTCTCTCTCTCTCTCTCTCTCTCTCTCTCTCTCTCTCTCTCTCTCTCTCTCTCTCTCCAAGGACGAATTTACACCTAACGTTTGAATGTAGAAGTGAATGTTGTAGCTTTCTTTTCTCTAGATTCTTTCCTTGTTAAAGGAAACTAGTATATCGCTATCTATCTATTATCTATCTATCTATCTATCTATCTATATATATATATATATATATATATATATATATATATATATATATATATATATATATATATATATATATATATATATATATATATATGTATATATATAAATATATATGAATACAGATATTAAGGAAAGCTTCAGAAAAAAAAAAAATTTGGAAATGTGGGTAAAATCCAAGAGAGATAGAATAGAATTAGCAGAGCCTAAGACATTCGTCAACACGATTTAATCAAAATTGAGGAAACACTAAAGAAAGGAAGTAGCATCCATCTAATGAAGACAGTTATTTGCTTTAAAGGATAAGAATTGAAATGTTATCAAAGAAAGGGATGGAGGGATAAAAATTGCAGGAGGATTTCTATACAGTGCTATATAATACTGATATAAGAAATGGCTTTGTTAATATAAACAATGAAACACTTAAGCCGTACCAAAAGTAAGAGTGGGAGATGCAAAAAGAAAAAGAAAAAAAAAAAAACATCAAAAGGCATAAAAAGAGGCAAAGCAGATGGAGAAGATGACCTAACAATTGATTTATTATTAAAACTCGCCGAACTTAACACAAAATGTTTGCAAGAAATGCTCTATATGCTTGGAAGAACTTTATCATTGTACTAATTCAAAAAAATAAAATAAAAAGAGAAAAGGCCAGAAACATTCCTGCCCAATAAGTTTGCTCTCAGTGATATATAAAATATTTACATAAATCATATTATGCCGAATAGAAAGATAACTAAGCTCTAATCAATCGAGAGAACATGTTGGCGTTAGAAGCAGGTATCTAACAACTGACCATGTCCATATAATCAAGCAGCTAATGGAAAAATCAACAGAGTATGATAAACCACTTTGTATGCCATTGATAGACAATAATTTTTTTTTTTTTTTATTCTGTCAAAACTTCAGCAGTAATGAAATCCCTCCAAAAGCAAGGAAAAGATTAATTTTATGTTAAAATACTTGAAGATAGTGAGAAAATTTTGAAGTTAAATAAGGAGACCCAATGGCATTAATGGAGAATATCTCATTAACTTTAGATTTGCATATGATATAGTTCTATTTAGTGAATCATGGAATGAATTGTAAGAGATGATAGAAGATTTCAATAGATAAAGCAGATATGTAGTACTGAAAAGGAATATAATTATAACTAGGATAATGTTTAATGAAAATAAAGAGACAACAAATAAGAGGTATCGACGAACCTCTAGATGTTGTTAATGAATATACGTACTTAGGACTGACAGTAATTGTTTCCCAAGGACATGAAACCGAAATTAAAAGAAGGATAGGTATGGGATTCAGAGGTTTTGGTAAATGAGATAAGATTATGAAATGTAAGATGCCACTTTCTCTAAAAAGAAAAGTATTTAATCAAATAGTTCCACTAGTATCAACTTATGCATCGCAAACTTAGAGCCATACTAAAACATTAGAACATAAGCTAGTAACAACTAAAAGAGCTATGAAAAGAATAAATTATGAGGATAGCACTAAAAGAAAAAAAAAAAAAAAAAAAAAAAGAGCAACATGGATACGAGAGCAAACTAAAGTAGAAGATATTCTAACAACAAGTAAAGAAAAAAAATAGACATTGGGCAAGATATATAACGAGATTTATAATGGAAGAAAGAATAGGAAAACAGAATGTGTCCCAATAAATTGGAAAAGAAGCAGGGAAATGCTGAAAAGATAATGGATTGATGAATAAAAAAATTTGCTGATATAGATTGGTATAAAATAACATAAACAGACGAGAGTGAAAGGATATGCCTGAGGTCTTTGTTCTGCAGTGAAGTAGCAACGGTTGATAATGATAATATGTATATATATATATATATATATATATATATATATATATATATATATATATATATATACATATATATATATATATATATATATATATATATATATATATATATATATATATATATATATATATATATATATATATATATTGTATATGCCTGAGGTCTTTGTCCTGCAGTGAAATAGCAACGGTTGATAATGATAATATATATATATATATATATATATATATATATATATATATATATGGCTTGCAAATTACATAGCCTCCCGAGCTCCAAACTCAATGGTTATTTTTACATAAGTCTGTTATACTTAAAAAATACCCGAGCTCTGAGAAATTATGCAACTCTCAGACGGGAATTTATAAAAACACTGAATATCCAAAGGTCTCTTACTTTACTCTCAAAACAAAACTGGGCAATTACTTTTCTTGAACTATCTATTCAAAACAACCTCTTGCTTCGATTCTTAGTCAGGGATACGAGCAAGATCTATTAGAAGTTTTGGTGATTGAAATAGTACACTCTTTATAGAAATAAATACACTCAATGAAAAAATTTACAACATTAATACAGATAATTATCACCAAAATGAATCACTCGAAATATTAAATCTGAACAAATCCTCAGACTAAGATAAGAAAAAGATACTTATGAAAATTGTACAATCACTTGTTTCACTGGAAATTGATTTATAAAAATATCTAATCTTGATGATTAATGACAATAGTTAAACTTTAACACTCTAATGATTAAACTCTAATTAAAATTTACATAAAAGTAACTGATACACTTACGTATTTTAACTCACACGAAGTTTCTGAATAGATAGCAATATAAATACACTTCACTGATTTAACCTAAATTTCATAGGGCCTGTTAAAAAAATTTATATAATACCAGCACGCCTAATATCACAATACATTTGAAATCACATTCAAAGTTTCATTAATGTTTGAACACACTACATACAATATATGTTGGGTAAAAAACTTATTCACTTTGGAGAAGGCATACACTCAAGGCACTTGAGGAGAGAGGATGCTTGCTCTTCATCAGGGGCAAGCTGAATCTCTTCTGCTTCTTACAATTTCCTAGGTACACATACATATTGACTTAAAATTTCTAGATGATTCTAGTAGATTATTCTCGTAGCCTGGGGACAGGCCTAGCAGCGTGAGGTTGTCAACAAATCAAGTAGCTGATAAATACCAACGCCCAAGCAAGGCAACTCTCTCTCAGCTAACTCCGCACACCTACCCCTCGAAACAATAAAAAAAGATAAAACTAACACTGTGGTTTTCATGAACATTCTAACCCCCGTGGAAAATATAAGAATTGGTAATCTCTCGTAAACATGACGTAATAACTCGTATTTTTACCTTGTGTGTGATACAGCATACCTAAAACAAGATTATATAAGACTTAACAACAAAATAGCTGAAATAAAAAGTTAATTCTTAAAAATTACGTAAATTTACATACACTGATTTGAATGAAAAATACAACGAAATGATTGACTGAAGTCGTATGCAATCTAACTACAATTACTTAAACCTACAAGAGAGGGACACCTTACGAGCTGCTTACACACCTCTTAAATACACAAATAAAATATTTACTCTACGCTAGATCAGATTCGTAAGAATATACGTGTGTGTGTGTGTGTATATATATATATATATATATATATATATATATATATATATATATATATATATATATATATATGTAATTATACATGTATATATATATATATATATATATATATATATATATATATATATATATATATACATGTATATTTACATATATATATATATATATATATATATATATATATATATATATATATATATATATATATATATATATACATATATATATGTATAGATATATATGTGTGCGTGTATGTGTGTGTGTGTTTGTGCATGTGCCATACGAGTTGACACTTGAAGAACATATGAATGAAAAAGACGAAAGACAAGGTAAGAATTGATATACCTGAAATATGTTTATGATTCCTCCTTTTTATTGTTTACCATCATACTAAAAACAACAATGGTTTCATATTATTTTCATTTTACTAAACACCCAGTTACTCCATTCTTTCTTTAATTCTCTCTCGGAAACTTCACCACAAGAGTGTGCAACATTAAACGGGGTCTATTTAACCTAAGCTTTCTAATTTTAAACATCTTTGGTAGATATAAGTGACCATGGAACCACCATGTGTGCGAGAGAGAGAGAGAGAGAGAGAGAGAGAGAGAGAGAGAGAGAGAGAGAGAGAGAGAGAGAGAGAGAGAGAGAGAGAATAAAGAAGCATTTAATCCGAAAGCTGTAAAAAAAACCCTGGCCATCTTCTGAAAGGATTAAGTGCTCATTCAAGATGTACAAAAGACGCCCACGATGATAGGGGAGGAATGATGGTGGAAGAAGTGGGCGATCACGGTGTGGCGGAGGAACAACAACGTGATTTTTCCTATAAAGGGCAAACAAGTGCAATAACGATTCATATCTTGAGTCGTATGATAAATCTATCCAAACAAGTTAGCATGGTTACACTCTACTCGTAAAAAGTTTTCAGAATAACGAACGTAAAATAGTATCTGTAATATAAGTGTTAGATACCTTTTAATAAATCTTAAAGATATTAATGGCAAGAAAAATAAAACATCCGATCAAGGGTAAAATGACTTTGCTTCGTAATTCTTCGATTAGAATGAGCAGAAAATAATTAAGAATACTGCTTTAATAATAATGAAAATATTATGATAAAGAATGAACAACACGGAGGATCTTAGAGCACAAGGATTCGCCTGCAAACATTAGAGGGGCGAGCAGAAGTTCAATTAATAATTTCATTAGAAGTAATGCATAAAGAAAATTAATGTTATATAAAACTAAAGACATGTTGGAATAATCTAAACAAACATTTTCCATAAATAATGAGATGCCCAAGATTACAGCATCTGGCAGTCAATCACTTACCAATCACATGTCAGATATTGTATTCCATTTATAGGGCCTTAATTCGTGACGTCACATGAGTGAATCGGGTAGGCAAAAGATCATTCAATAGGGGTAAACTAGAATGTATTCTAGAAAAGGATAACGGAAAGCCCAAGGAACGATTATTCCGTAACCAAGATGACATGTAGTAAAGCATCTTTGGTTATTACTTGCATCACAAGTACTCTGAAATCATAGCTTGATTTACCGCCTACCGGGAGCAGGATGAATATGAAAGCGTCTTTAGCCAGGCTTGATGAAACCAACCTCATTAAAATTGTCGGTTATGGCTATTGAGAACGTCAGAGTATTTACATGTAAATAAGAGGCTGGCGGTGACTTCATCATAATTCAAAAACGAAAAATTTATTTGATATCAAAGCGAATTTGCATCAGAGCGTATGGTTTATGGGGATTGGGCAAGGTTATTGTAGCCTTGTCGGCCAGGATGAGATAAAAGAGGTTAAAGTCCTTCTCTCTCTCTCTCTCTCTCTCTCCCTCTCTCTCTCTCTCTCTCTCTCTCTCTCTAACACTGTTGTCCAGGCTCCAGGGTAATATGAAACAGGTCTCCTTTCTATCTCCCTCTCTTTCTCCTTCTCTTCCAGATTCGACTGCCTTTTGCTGCCGTATCTATTGAATAAGATTTTAATAGGCTCATACTTATTTAATTTCTATCGGCTTCTCTCCTTTTGTTTATTACCTAATCTGAATATCTCATTGCCAGTCGTCTTTACTTTATCAATATCCACTTGTCAGGCTGAGTACATTGAAATCTATTTTAATCTCTGAGTTCTTAATATCAGTTTCAATATTTTTTTTTCCTTGGACCAGCTTTCTCTTCCAACTGTAGTTATTTGTAATCAGATTATCTCTGTCATAACTTCTGTCCTTCATTTACATGTTTGCCTACCTAATCATTTCTAAATTCAACAGCTATTCAATCGGTTCACTGACGGCATATTCTGTTTCTTAATCTCTTCCATTATTTACAATGCCCTCGGTTCCTCTCTACTCATTTGTTTGAGGATTTCCTGCTTGTCCGCTTACGCAAGCGAAGATTCTCTCTCTCTCTCTCTCTCTCTCTCTCTCTCTTTCTCTCTCTCTCTCTCTCTCTCTCTCTCTCTCTCTCTCTCTCTCTCTGTTTTCCTAACCCGAAGACGGTAAGTGTGAGTCTCGCTCTTGCTCTCTTTAGCACCTCCGGAGAATACCAAAACACCAAAAGTTTCTTTTGTTAGCGGAGGAAAGAAGCTACTCTGCGCATCTGCTTTAGGACCTATACATAATTCAGATGTCGTATGCCACCCTACCTTCCGCATGGCTTGGCTGGAACTCGCTGGAAAAGTCCAGGGGAGGGAGAACACGTCATTTTCCGGGATACAGAAGGTTTGTCGAAACTGCAATATTCTGCGATCCTTTGTCGACTATATATGGGTGACAGTTAGTTAGTCGGAGTTAAACTGGTGTTTTTTATGACAAAGAGAGAGGGTGGCGGGGGGCTTTCATGCGTGTTCAAAGGGTGGGGGAGGGGGTCAGTTAGCGAACTTTATTGCATAGGATATTTCTATTTAAATGTTACTGATAGTTTTTGAAGTTTTCAAGTTTCGCTTTGTCGATGCCTTCTATCAGCAGGGGTTTTGCATTCTACTTTTTAAATTGTATGGTATACAAGCTGGGTATTTGATTTATCTGGTTCGTACAATAGATTTCTATTTACTCGATCTTTCAGAATGAAGGATATGTCATATTTAAGAATACTCGAATTTTTTTTTTTTTTTAATTTAATAAAAGGGAAGTTATTCCCTTAACGACTGCGTAATCTCGTATTGCCAAAGTATGTTAGATTGCCACAGAACTGTACGTCTGTATGTATGTAAGAGAGAGAGTGAAGGGGGCAAGAAAGGGGAATTCAATAGTAAGGAATTTTTTTTCTTGGAATCTGTAACCAGACGAACGTAAAGTAATGTCGTTCTTATAATTTCCAGTGATGTACAGAAATCCCCAAATTGGGGCCAGGAAGCTCGTATGATTGGCCTTGATTTTAGTGCTGTCTTTGACCGCGTTAATCATGAGGCCCTAGTTTTCTAACTCAAGCAGTTTGAAGTAGGCAGGTCTTTTCTTAGCATCATAATTGAATTTTTAAGAAATAGATTGTAAAGTTGTTGTTAATGGGTACCATAGTGAGTAATATCTGGTGTCCCTCAGGGAAGTTTTCTAAGCCCATTACTTTTCTTACTACATACACATGGTATATGGTTTGTCCTAAAAACAAGCTTGTTGCATATGCAGGTGATGCTACTCTTTTGTGTCAATTCCATCTTCCGAATGTAGATCTGGGGTTGCTGAATCCCTCAATATAAGTCTAGCTAATATTAATGCATAGAGCAATTTATGGTACTAACAAAACTCAAAATATGATTGTAAGTAGGTCGAGGACAGTGGTTTCTCAAACTACCGATCTCTGTATTGATAATGTCTTTGATTACAAAGAACTCCTTTAAAATTCTAGGTTTGATTCTTGACTCCAAATTCACTTTTGAGAAGCGCATTTGGTCTCTTTCTATTTCAATTGCAAAAAAAAAAAAAAAAAAAAGGCTTATTGAGAGAGTCTTTTAAGATTTCCGGTGATCGATCTATTCTGAAGAATGTTTCCATTCTTTCCTCTTACCTTTTTTCCTAGTTGTTCTCCTGTCTGGTCTTCAGTTGCTGACTCTCATGTTAGTTAATTGAACAAAAACATGCGGTTTATTAAATTGCTTATTGCTGATCTTGATGTTAATCTTTAGCACCGTCGTTCAGTTAGTTCTGTATGTATGATGTATTATATTTTTCATAATTCTGACCATTCTTTGCCTTTGGATCTTCCCAGATTATACTTAGTACTAGGTATGGAATTGATTTTTACAGTCTTGCCTTCTCCATCATAAAGACTATTATTGCACAGTATACTAACAGTTTTATTCCAGACGTGACCAGCTTGTGGAATGATCTTCCTAACCGGACAGATGAATCAGTGGAACTTCAAAAGTTTATTTTTGCAGAAAATGTTTTTATGTTGAACATGCTGACATGAGTCTGTTTTCATAGTTTAGAAATGCCTAACATTGTTACTGATCTCAAGATATTCTATATTTTCTATTCATTACTTCTCATATATAGTTTATATATCTTATTTCCTTTCCTCGCCGAGCTATTTTCCCTGTTGAACCCCTTGGGTTCATAGGACCCTGCTTTTCTAAGTAAGGTTGTAGCTTAGATAATAATAATAATATTAATAATAATAATAATAATAATAATAATAATCACATGAAGTGTAGTTCAAATAAGATTGTTCCAGATATGTCCAGGTTACTGATTAGAAGGTAAGGCGAACGGAAAATTTTTTCTAAGGGCACACTCACACACACACACACGCACATACACACAGATTGCCCCGAGCTTTCGCTCCAGATGAAGGCTTGTAGACTTGAGCCATAAAGGGCAAGGATAGAACCATGGCGTAGGTGAATGAGAGAAATGATTTCCATTTAGGGGAGTATTAGAAAGGCTTTAGTAAACTATTTTCAGTGTCTATCTGTTAGGCCAGTAAGTGATACGATTAAGCAGATTTAATAAGCTGTAAAATAACTATTGTGTTGTTAATTTTGCCGGGGCCAGAATAAAGGAGTGAGAAAAAGAAACACGAACTCGTAAGAAAGGACTTAACTGCATTTTGAAAGTAAATAAATATTATGTAAATAAGGCATCACTATTTTTAAAGAAAAGAGCAAAGACGCCGGAATTATAATTTCTTTGGCGAGAAATTTTTTCTATGATTTACTTAAAATGGAACAGAACTGATCAATCCTAAGGGCGATGATGCGTTTGAAAAATCACGTGATGTTGATGATACCTGATGAGAAATGTCAAGGGACAATATTAAATATGTGGTTGGTATCCTTATACACAGAATATTTCATAACTGAATGATAACTTAAATCGGATCATACATTTACAGATATACTGTAGACTCTCTCTCTCTCTCTCTCTCTCTCTCTCTCTCTCTCTCTCTCTCTCTCTCTCTCTCTCTTTATTCGTGGTCCAGCAGACAGAATGATTACCTCACTACATAGGAGTGGGTTATATTCTCAACAGAAGCGGAACGACATGGGAGCAAGCTGTTAAAACTTGTAATAGAAGTGAAATGAGTATCCTTCTCTCAGTATCTTACATTTCTCCTGTTGTGCATATAAGCAAAGTTCTCGGCTTCCATAGAAACCCAAGTCTCTCTTCCTTATTTACTATACACCTTGTATCATATATTTTTGTTGAATATTTTGTATCTCATATCTTCTTTCAACTCATCCTCATCTCTTAAATTCACCCCAGTCTACACGAACCAATCGCCTCATTTTTTTTTTTTTCTAATTCCCATCAATGATTGCTTCGTCTTCTTAGTTTCTATTTACATTCATATCCTAAATCTTAGTCTTATTTTACTCATCGTTACCCTCATCGTTAAAACTCCTTTAAGCTCTTCCGCCAGTTTCTATGATTCTCTTTTCTAAGAAAAATTTTCTTTCGCTCTTAACAAGTCACCATCTACAGTATACAGTAAATTCTTAACCCCTTTAACGTTACCAATCTATCATTTCTATCCTACAAGTTTTCTAGTTCGATGTATGCTAAACAGCTTTTTAAAGTTACTATCGAAGATCTCAGATAATTGCGTTATAGTAAGCACCTTATGAAGACCTCTTGTCTACACCCACACAGTTCTTCTGGTGTCAATAATCTATCACCTGTCTTACCTCCTCTTTCAAAATCTTAGGTCCCTCTTTCCCTGATACAATAAGTAATTTTATTCCCCTAGAATTCTTCCGGTTTCTTTTATTACTTTTAAGCTTAGATATTTTTAAATCTCTCTCTTACTCAGTCAGATTTCAAACACTCAATGATACTTCTCCACTTTACTGCATCCATCAACTTTTGAGGTCTTTTCATCGGTTAGTCTCTCAAATGCCCTCCACAAATCCTCAAGTAGCTATTATTGTATTATTTAGCTCACCTGTCTTCTTTCTTCTAGACTCAGGGATCTTGGAAATCTCATTTGATGACTCATGACCGCAGTTTCTTCCGACTGAATGTCTCCATTTGTATATTTTGCAGTGTATTGTTTTATTTTTCTCATTATTCTATGCTTAATTTCATAGTAATTACCTATCCCTTTCAAATACTTGCTCTTTTTTCCTCGTATTTTTCTGTACCTACCTTCCTGCTTCTGTTTTTTTTCTCTTGCTTAGCACATCTATCCTAATTTACTCTTGTGTACATCTACTTACCTTTTAACATATAATCTATATATTTCTTTATTAAACCTTTACTTTTATTTTCAAACTGTCATTGTTTATTGCCTCTTTCCACTTGCTATGAGCATAAGTTTTCGCTGCGAAGTGACCCCGTGATCCCATCCCATATACCCCTTTTATTTTTATTTTTCATTTTTAACCATAATTCATTTTTATCAGTTTTGTTCTTATATGCACTTTTGAATTCCCCATTATCAAACTGCCTGCCTTACTTACATTTACAGAACATTTCACAATTATGCTTATCTATCTCAACTTCTGATTCCGATCAGCGATGGTCATCCAAATATCTAATTACTCAATGTATCTCCACAATATCTACCAATTTACTTCTTTGTCTACTCTGCACCCACACATGATATATCATATTCTTTTATTCATCACGTCCAACTTGACCAAGTTTACGCATGAAGATCCTCTTTTAGTAATAATGTATTCCCATCAATCATTTCTATTCTAATTACATTTCCATTTGTAAAATACTAAAAGTATTTGACAAATGGAAATATAGCATTAATAGTAGGAATAGAGTTTTCGGGTCAAATGGCAATGGAATCTAATGGAAATGTGATTGAAAAGAGAAATGATTGGTGGGAATGCATGATTACTAAAGGAGTATCTTCATTTCTCGAAAATAAGTTTTCCTCTTACCCAATCCCAGCAAGATTCAGATTCGGACTCTTTCTAACTAAATCTTTTCCAACTTATTATTTGCTATTCATAGCCCATCAGTGCACCCCAAGCACTTACTTGTCTTTGCACAGATCCTTCTTCACTTGTTGTACTTTCCTTTACTTTACTTTCGTTTCCGTTTCCTTTCTTTCATCTTGCTGTCCAACTACTATGCATTTCTGGAAAAAATAGTGTGTTTTTCTTTAATATCTGCTATACTAATTACTTGATCAGCATGGTACTTTGACACAGCACTCTATAGACCTCCCCATAATTTCCCTAATTTTTTTAATACGATAATGCATTTTCAAAACCCGTTAATTAAGGTGTTTACTCTTTTAATAATAAAGCTAAAGTCAAGTGAATCGAGTAACCAGGCAAAGCAATTAGAATACCTACACTTCCCCGTCCCTCCCCTTTTCCTTCTCTCCCTCTGCTTTGACCCTCCTCCGATCCCCCAAGTAACACAATATTTTTTGCCAGAAATGCATAGTAGTAACTTTCAGTTCTTATGATAGTTCCACTTCGGTGCTGAATTGACTCACACGCCCCAATGCTGGACTACAAAGCCAAAATCCAACAACAGATACATCCGTTTAGTCCACTGCCAAAGGCCTCAGGCATGTCAGTTCTTGTCTGGGCTTTGACCAGTTTTCATCACCACGCTGGCTAGTGCGGATTAGTGATGGTAGGAGATTTTTATTTGATCGCTCAGAGCAAACCAACTTAGTATAGGTGTCCCTGAATAGTACAGCTTTGTTGATCATGCATGATACGCAAACCCTTTCACTACGTTAAGGTATACTCACTCAGAGGTCCATACAGCTTTGTGACTATTACACAACACAAAGATTTTTGTTCTTTTACTAAATCTTACCGGTATATTCATCTAATAACTCATTTATACACCTTCGACCCCCTGGAGATCGATTGCAACTAATTTCTTAGATGTACACATCTCACCTATCTTAAAAAGAATCAAGCTTTGTCATTCTTATTCTTATTCATTCTTATTCTACACAATGCTCTTCGATTTTATCTTGCGAAGCCCCAGAGCCTAATTTTTTCTCTGTTGATCTTAATGCACTATCATTCGTTTGTTCTCTTCTATACTGCATTCATCACAATCAAAATTGCAAACTTCTAGACCTTGGTCAGTTGGTGACTTTCACATTTTGCGATTCCACGTAATTGCAATTATTTTCATTTCCAAACATCTTACCAAAGTGAAAGCGGAATTTCTATTAACCTGTGAAGGCAAGACTCAGTTGCTATTAATGGGACATTTCTGTGGCTATACTATTACACCTCCCAGGGAAGCAATGTCCTTATTGTTCCATCAACCACCATAGCGGCAAAGACGTTCAGAGTATATAAATAACCTGACGTATGGTCACCTTAAACCTAAGAAACATAATCATCTACCATTTAATGAATAGATTTTTTTAAAAGCTGTCACAATCCTCCATTTATGCTCCTCTCCATTAGGACATAGTGCATTTGAACGCCCCCCTCTCTCTCTCTCTCTCTCTCTCTCTCTCTCTCTCTCTCTCTCTCTCTCTCTCTCTCTCTCTCTCTCTCTCTCTCTCTCTCTCTCTCTATTTATATATATTTGTATATATATATGTATGCATATACATTTATATCTTTATATATATATATATATATATATATATATATATATATATATATATATATTATATATATATATATATATATATATATATATATATATATATATATATATATATATATATATATATATATAGGCTGTACTCTATATATGTGTGTGCGTATGTGTGCGTGTTTGTATACAACTATTTCACCATAAACCTCTGTCCACTACTGTAGCGGATGGCACAAGAAGTGTACAACCTTCCGATTTCTCATATTCTTTTGGGGTGAAGTTGGTTTTAGTCCTAAGCCCTATTCATTAACCCGACTGCTACAAGTATCCATTTATACCTGTGTACAATTGTGGGATGTTTACCCGAAGTTAGGCCCACCAAATATGGACCGAGTGCTGTACCACTCACCCTGTGTCGATCCATAGGCGTACCAAACATGAGTGAAGTGAAGTACCACTCAGCCACGTGCCAACAATATTCAAGGATTGCACCTCCTATAGGTGGGTCACGGGGTTACCACGCACCTGCACATTAACACAGATCGTAAAAGTCAGTCTCTATAAAATCGAGAGGTACAAACAAACATGAGAGAGAGAGAGAGAGAGAGAGAGAGAGAGAGAGAGAGAGAGAGAGAGAGAGAGAGAGAGAGAGAATCTCGTATGCCTCTGTATTTGTGTGAAAGAGAGTCTGTGTGTATGCGTGTGTGCTTATTACTTCACACTTCCTCTCTTCCGTCTTTTCATTTCTCCCTTCACTCCTGTCTTCCTTCCCCCTTTCTTTTAAAAATCTGTTTCTTCCTCTTTCCTCCGTCACCCACGAAGTCCTTTGTAAGGTCTCTGAGCTTTGAGGTTTCGGGTTTGCCCACGAGATTGGCCACAGTGGCATCTGATCTCCCAGAAGGAATCCTTACAGGCGAGCCCACTCCCACCCCAGCCCCATCTCCCCACCATCCTTCTCTCACCTCCCTTCAAAATCTTTATCTTTATTGAGGGCTTCCAGTAGAGTACTTCGGAAGGCTGGAAGTGGAAGTAAGGATTAGAATATTATACGAAGGTGAGGAGAAAAGACGGGGTTAACAGATACTTTTCTAGTCCTTGTGATAGTGTGGTTCAATACTGGAGCTATTTTTGGTCTAGTTGTTTCAGATTATGTTCCTCATTATGGTTAGAATACTAATATCCTCTCTGAATATTTAATGCATTGATAAATTAGATACATGAATACTTTATCAGCCATCATAACTTTAACTGGTATAATATCCATAAATTTTTTTTGGAGAATGAGTTTTATAAAAATATCCTTTTCCCAGTACTGATTACTGTTTATATATATATATATATATATATATATATATATATATATATATATATATATATATATATATATGTATATATATATATACATACATATATATGTATATATATAGATATATACATATATATGTATGTATATATGCCAAAGTTCCCTTGTTTATTGGTGATGGAGCCAAGGTGTGCAAAAACAAATTCCAATATATATCAGAGGTTGAGGAATAGAAATATTGTAAAAGCAATGTTATTTATCGATGAAGGTTCTTTGGTTTAGCGCTTTCTTTATGCCGCTTCGTATTCTCATCTCATATTACGAGAGAATTTCTGAAATTTTACTCACCAATTTTCCATTCATGGTGTTCTGAGGGAATAGCTAGAGGAAATACGTGCTTTTTATGGTTGGAAATTAGTTTAAGAATCGGTTTATTAAACAAATTTGATAAGATTGGCTATAATTCAATAAGGATCATTAGAGAAACCTATGTATATCTTGTAATCAATCCGTTATATAGATCAAATTATTATTGAAGGTAATATCATGGATGAATCTATCTGAATCCTTTTACCAATTTGGAATTGTTATTGGCTCAAATTATATTTACCAAACTTCATAAAATATTGCGTTTTATTAATATATTCGTCAGTCGCTATATAAGAATTTTTTTTGTGCTTACATTTAATTTTCGTGTCATTCGACAACAATGAATCTTCAAAAGTTTATGATTTTATTCTTTGGGTTATGTTTATTCTTTTTATTTCACCGTAGAGTGCAGCTTTCATGACGTTCATAGATGATGGCAGATGAAAATTATAATGAAGTTGAGGATGATTTTGAGAACAAATAAAGAATGGGAACTTGTAAAATCTGCTCTATGAAGAATATAACGAATCGTAATAGTGGAGTAGACAAAAGAATATTAGTTAACAAAGGCAAGCTCTAGAAGAATGAAAATTACAAAATAGTAAAATTTATAGAATGCAGCATACAGAAACAAGATTCATGTTTCTTATTTGCATGAAAGTGGAGAAGAAATGTGAATCCATAGAAAATTTTATGTTAATACTACCTGAATGTAGAAGCATATTGCATAGAATGATAACTTGCTATATTTTTTCCGCATGCATATATGTGTTTATGGCGTTTAAACGAATCGTTTAACTGACGAACCAATTAATAATAAAATCAGGTCAACCAACAATTCAATAATGAGATTGTCCACTGATACGTATGTACACAAAAAACGCATACACACACATTATATATATATATATGTATATATATATGTATATATATATATACATATATATACATATATATATATTATATATATAATATATATAAATATGTATACACACACACACACACACACATATATATATATATATATATATATATATATGCATATGTATTAATATATATGTATATATATATATATATATATATATATATATATATATATATATATATATATACATATATATTAATACATATGCATATATATATATATATATATATATATATATATATATATATATATATATATATACTGTACATATACATATATATGTATATATACATATATATATATATATATATATATATATATATATATATATATATATATATATATATATGTATATATATGTACAGTATATATATATATATATATATATATATATATATATATATATATATATATATATATGTATATATGCATATGTATTAATATATATATATATATATATATATATATATATATATATATATATATATATATATATACCTTTCAATATCAAATTTACGCTTCCACAGGATCACAGAACCAAATAAGAATAATTTTCATGATAAGTAGCCTCCATCTGCCTGGCCAAGGATTCGAGCCTTTTTGCCGAGTAGAAATACGGGCAAACGTTTGGACGAGTCCTAGACCATTTGGTGCTATGATCCACATCTTTGGCCCGGCAGATGCACATTATCATAAACAAAATTTTCATATGAGTCTTGGATCCTATGGTAGTGTGAATTTGATATCAAAAGGTTTTTGTGGCTTTTTGAATAAATTAAAACCCATAGTGTTGGTGATGAAATTATAATACATATGATATATACATGATAGATAGATAGATAAGTTTGGGCAACCAATTGACTGATTACCACCATTAAATGCTGGAAAGAGGTTTTTAATTGTTTCTGGTTCTAATTGGTGTGGAAAATAACATAATAGAAATCTATTAATATTCATCTACAGTAAAGTTGGGAAATCCAATATGGCGTCCAAGATGGACACTAATACATTAAAATGCCACTGCCCTATCAAGCAGGAAAATGCCCTAAAGACTGACCTCGTATACATATGATCAGCTCCCAAGCCCCATCTCCTCGCAAGCTAGGACAAAGGAGGGTCAGGCAATGACTGCTGAGGACTCAGCAGATAGACCTATAGGCTCCCCCAAACCCCACGTCCTTAGCTCATAAGGATGTGGAAGTTGCAGAGACCAAAGAAACTAATGAGTCTGAGCGGGACTCGAACCCCCAGCTTGCCCTAAAATGATTAGTATGATGTCTATACCTAGGTGTTAGAGGTCAAGGAATGCAATGGAAATAGTGAAATTGTACTTGAATCATCACATTATGGAATCCAAGATGACCACTAATACATTGAAATACATTTACCTTTCTTATACTGCTTACCCTAGAATGGTAAAGTTGATGTCAATACCTAAGTTTAGAGGATCAAGGAATGATGTGGATATGATGAAATCAATGATTGTGTATGACATGAGATTATAATAATTGTGTATCAATTCTACATCCCTTCCTATCAGGTTTAAACAATGCCCAAACTGCAAAAGAAGAAATTAGGGTCAGGGGGAAGCAGTTCAATCTCGTAAGGACGGTGCACAACTGGAGAACACTCACTCATATGTGTTTCACAGATTCTCCAATGGTCTTCGTGTATTCTGTAGTAGCGATCAGTACTGGGTAGGCCTTAGTTCTGATCAGCTCATTTAAAAACTTTAGTAAGGTCACTAAAAATCTCGTTTGGACTGACACAAGGAATTGGAACTATAAGTCAAGAGGGAGGATCTGAAGCTGAAGTTAAGAATAGGATAAAAGCAGCCTAGGGGAAGTGGCAGAAATGGTATATGATTAGAAAACGGCAGTCAAACTAAAATTCAAGATCAACTCGAACACAGTAATAAGACTAGTGTTAATGTATGGAGAGGAAACGTGGGTTCTAAGACAAAAAGAGGAAGCAACGCTTGAGGTGGATTATGGGAATATCACAGCCCGAAAGATTGGAAAATGAGCAAATAAGAAGAATGACAGATATAGTAAGGATTACAGAGGTGATAAGAGTGTCACGACTAAGATGGTTTAGGCATATGTTGAGGATGGATAGTAGGGAGAGATTGAGGAGAGGCTTGGAAGGTACCTGTTAAGGGGAAACGATCGAGAGGGAGGCAGAAAATTAGGTGACGAGATAAGGTGAAGGATGATATAGAAGAAGAGGTTCGGCATTGGAGAGAACGCATCAGGCAACCGACCCCTTAATGTAGAGATAACGGTGCTAAACAAGAAGGTTTATCGGTTCGTAATATTCCAACTTTGGCAAGGATATGGATGACAAAGAATTGATGTGGTATAAACATACTTATTTTACTTGACAGCACACTTAGTTGTAAGTAGTTGTAGTTATTTTTCTTAAGGAGTACCTCTAACAGTGTAGTCTTTCTACTGTGTAGAGAAACCGCCGCTTAAGCTCTCATAAATCTATTTGTACTTTTATTATCATTCATTAGTCATTTTCCTGGTTAAACTGCTTCATTACGACACCTGGCGTGTGCACTAAACCATGTCTTTTTTTTTTTTTTTTTTTTTTTTTCTTTTGATACTTAGGAAGATCAACTCGTTAGGCAGAGAACATTTTTCCATAATTGTTTGAACAAGGCACCGAGACATATCAGGTCATTGATGTCTCATTACCAGTTGTCTGCCATCAAAGTGATTGCGAACGGTGATAACCGTAACAACTTTCAAACATATTAACTGCTGGCAATCGGAAAGCAGTTGCCGTCAACTTTATCAATCCCTCAGTCTATTATAGTCTTCCTACTCCTACTGTATACCCAGTCGATCTCCTACGGCATACCACAACTGACCGAGCTCCCTGTAAAGGCAAGTTTCTCCCCTTTCATTCAAAACCCCTCACTGCATCCTCCGCCCTTCTGCCCTCCAGCTAAAACCAATCTCAGCCTGATCTCTCCCCACCTACGATCTAAATCCCAGGTCCCTCCTCGTTTATCACTGAATATCAATCTCAGCCGCGATCAAATTATAATTTCCTTCGTGGTGGACAACAATCGATAGTCTAAAACCAACAACCCCATGCGCCGAGACACACGAGATGGTATCGTATTACCCTTTGCCGCTCGGGAAACCTCGCATTAGAAACCCATCGGAAAGCTGAGAGCTTTCTTGGTTTATGATATGCCCAAGACACTTCACGAAACCCACTAACTTGCACTGATTGCGAGAACATCGATTGGCAGAAGGTAGCCCCAGAACGTGAACAAGCTCACCATGTGGTGAGGGCATAAGTGTGTTTGTGGGAAGAACTTAATATTTTGCTGTATAAATGAAATCATGAAACAGATTCTCTCTCTTAAACTTAATGATAAAGTTGTTAAACTTTTGTTAAGTAGAACATTAGACCCCCATGAGTAAACTACATCAGACTGGATGGTCACAAAACGCCTCTGATGTGAATTTACTTTTACGCATGTTATCGAGGTCTATTTATTGTGGATTATTCCTCTTTATCGAGCTTAATGAACGTAGAAAACTTATACAAGTTACAGAACATTCGACGTAAATAGTTTACAGCCTATGCATATTCATTTATTTGGTGCCAAATTGCCTATGTGGGCGTACATAAGATTGGATGTCTGTCTTATTTACACAATATTCGAAAATTTTATAGTTTGTATGTCGTTTTATGATGCTGTTACCCTATTTTCCTTTGTAGACTAAACTATATTCTTTAATGGAATCTAATTGACCACATTAAATTTGTCCATTTTCCTTATCTTATCAGCCATCGTTAATTCAATACATAAGAACTAAAAGGGACCACTGATCGGGCTTGTATCAGAATAGAGAGGCAAAACATAAAAAATAATGTAATGAGTTATATGAGGTAACATATAAAGAACGATAAGTTACTTGAATATGACGTCACTAAAACGTTAGATGCATTACTTACTTGTATGAAACTCAATAAATCAGTACCACCACCTGCTGGTTATAATGAGGACGTCCCCATGTTTATGTATTTCAGTTGTTTTTACATGCTTGTGTTTGCAATAAGACTTTTCTGGACACACGTTGAAAGATGATTATAGTGACATTGCCAGTAAATCACGATGTTAATCTCAGTGAGGAAATGTCTGAAAACAGGAAGCATGTGTTAGGTATAAAAGACGTAAACGACTCCCTGGAAAGATTTGGCGTAACAATTAACTATTCACTGGAGAGAGAGAGAGAGAGAGAGAGAGAGAGAGAGAGAGAGAGAGAGAGAGAGAGTGTGTGTGTGTGTTGCGACGGTATCGAAGAAATTTTAGGTAACTGTAAATCGCCAACCGTTGTTTGGTTTTAAACAGCAATTTAGACTTTTCTAACTTAATTGATATGTCATCAAACATTGGTTAAAATATTGGCTATATACCGAGATCCTGTTTTGGTAACCCTCTAATCTTGAAAATCGTATTGACATATTCGTGAATGAATAGTCAATTGCGATAAAAACTTTTTGGGGTAATTATTTATTATAGTTGCCTCGTGTGTCTTTAATCAAAACTTTCGAAAGCTGTTCGTCATTTCCTTATCAGAAGTGCATGACATTTAGAGTAGACTCTCACAGTCCTCAGGTCCTGCATATAAAATGAATATTACTGTACTGCATTACAAACTCCAATATTAATAAACGTTCTGTATTTACTTTCATCCTTTTTTTGTTTGCTTTCAACTTTTTCACAAGCTAAATGAGATTCAGACGTGAAAGCAAACATTGTTTTTATCTTTTCCTTATTCTTATTATAAATTCAAAGTCTGAGCTAAGCGATCATTGTCATGGCGTGATTGCTCGTGATACGTCTAAGCCTTCTTTGAAGTTTGACGGTGAATAACTTTGGTATTTTCAGAGTCTGTAACAGTATCTTTAAATGTAGCAACCATGCCCTCTAATCATGGGCGCAACAAGATAGTTTTTTTTTATTTTTTTAAATTCTACAATCCTAGGGTACCTGATGATCATATGCCTATTATTATTATTATTATTATTATTATTATTATTATTATTATTATTATTATTAAAGCGTATATTAGGATAGGAAATGAAGTGAGCGATTGGTTTCCAGTGAGAGTGGGGCTGAGACAGGGAAGTGTGATGTCGCCATGGTTGTTTAACTTGTATGTTGAAGGAGAGGTGAGAGAGGTGAATGCTCGAGTGCTTGGACGAGGATTGGAACTGGTAGACGAGAATGATCATGAATGGGAGGTAAATCAGTTGTTTGCGGATGATACTGTGCTGGTTGCAGACTCGGGGTGAGAAGCTTGGCCGATTAGTAACAGAATTTGGAAGGGTATGTGAGAGAAGGAAGTTGAGACTTAATGTGGGTAAGAATAAGGTTATGAGATGTACGAGAAGGGAAGGTGGGGCGAGGTTGAATGTCATGTTGAGTGGAAAGTTACTTGAGGAGGTGGATCAGTTTAAGTACTTAGGGTCTGTTGTTGCAGCAAATGTTGGAGTGGAAGCAAATGTACGTCAGAGAGTGAATGAAGGATGCAAAGTGTTGGGGTCAGTGAAGAGAGTGGTAAAGAATAGAGGGTTGTGCCTGAATGTAAAGAGATTTCTGTATAAGAAAGTGATTGTACCAACTGTGATGTATGGACCAGAGTTGTGGGGAATGAAGGTGATGGAGAGACAGAAATTGAATGTGTTTGAGATGAAGTGAGTGTCTGAGGAGTATGGCTGGTGTATCTCGAGTAGATAGGGTTAGGAACGAAGTAGTGAGGGTGAGAAGGGGTGTAAGAAATGAGTTAGCAGGTAGAGTGGATATGAATGTGTTGAGGTGGTTTGGCCATGTTGAGAGAATGGAAAATGGCTGTCTGCTAAAGAAGGTGATGAATGCAAGAGTTGATGGGAGAAGTACAAGAGGAAGGCCAAGGTTTGGGTGGATGGATGGAGTGAAGGAAGCTCTGGGTGATAAGAGGATAGATGTGAGAGAGGCAAGAGAGCGTGCTAGAAATAGGAATGAATGGCAAGCGATTGTGACACAGTTCCGGTAGGATCAGCTGCTTCCTCCGGTCGCCTTGGATGACTACAGAGGAAGCAGCAGTAGGGGATTCAGCGTTATGGATCTTCATCTGTGATGGATAACAGGGGACAGTGGCCTATGACACAGTAGTAGTACCAGCCGAACTTGGTTGAGTCCCTTGTCAGGCTGGGAGGAACGTAGAGAGGAAAAGTCCACCCACCTTTTTTTCTTTCATTTGTTTGATGTCGGCTACTCCCAAAAACTGGGGGAAGTTCCTTGGTATATGTATTATTATTATCATTATTATTATTATTATTATCATTATTATTATTATTATTATTACTAATTTAGTCAAGAAGCAGCTTTATTATTATTATTATTATTATTATTATTATTATTATTATTATTATTATTATTATTATTATTATTAATCTAGTCAAGTGGCAGCTTTAATTGTAAAAGCAAAATGCTACAACACCATCAACCCGAAATAGGAAAGCAAGCCAGGCCAGATAAGGATCACCTTATAAAAAAAAAGAAAAGAAAAGAAAAGATGAAAATAGAATATGTAAGATAAATGCAGCAGTAATATTGATTTGATAAGCAGTATATAAACTATGAAACAAGACTTATGCACTAATTTCAAAATTCTGACGTATTGTGATACAAGCAATGGTTTGCAGAAATCCTTTCACAATTTAGTCACAACTGGAATAAAACTTCTAGAATACTGTGTAACACCTAGGCTCAAGAAAGAATAGGCAGGACCATTAGAATTAACAACATACTTTATAATACGTAGTAGCCTAGTTGATAGGCTATAGTCTGGGAATGCAAACGATGGTCAAAATTATGAAAATTGGAAACTATTTTGTCATTCTGTAATTATTATTATTATTATTATTATTATTATTATTATTATTATTATTATTATTATTATTATTATTACTTACTTACTTACTTACTTACTTACTAAGCTGAAACCCTAATTGGAAAAGCA